>NW_027248324.1:0-119068 GCF_041260155.1 Ptychodera flava
CTGTAATACTGTTAATTACTGTTATTATGAGTGATAATATGTATATACCCGTGAATTACTGTTACTCACTGTATCTACTGTTCATAGCTGTTAATACTGTTAATTACTGTTATTATGAGTGATAATATGTATATACCCGTGAATTACTGTTACTCACTGTATCTACTGTTCATAGCTGTTAATACTGTTAATTACTGTTATTATGAGTGATAATATGTATATACCCGTGAATTACTGTTACTCACTGTATCTACTGTTCATAGCTGTTAATACTGTTAATTACTGTTATTATGAGTGATAATATGTATATACCCGTGAATTACTGTTACTCACTGTATCTACTGTTCATAGCTGTTAATACTGTTAATTACTGTTATTATGAGTGATAATATGTATATACCCGTGAATTACTGTTACTCACTGTATCTACTGTTCATAGCTGTTAATACTGTTAATTACTGTTATTATGAGTGATAATATGTATATACCCGTGAATTACTGTTACCTCACTGTATCTACTGTTCATAGCTGTTAATACTGTTAATTACTGTTATTATGAGTGATAATATGTATATACCCGTGAATTACTGTTACTCACTGTATCTACTGTTCATAGCTGTTAATACTGTTAATTACTGTTATTATGAGTGATAATATGTATATACCCGTGAATTACTGTTACCTACTGTATCTACTGTTCATAGCTGTTAATACTGTTAATTACTGTTATTATGAGTGATAATATGTATATACCCGTGAATTACTGTTACTCACTGTATCTACTGTTCATAGCTGTTAATACTGTTAATTACTGTTATTATGAGTGATAATATGTATATACCCGTGAATTACTGTTACTCACTGTATCTACTGTTCATAGCTGTTAATACTGTAATTACTGTTATTATGAGTGATAATATGTATATACCCGTGAATTACTGTTACCTACTGTATCTACTGTTCATAGCTGTTAATACTGTTAATTACTGTTATTATGAGTGATAATATGTATATACCCGTGAATTACTGTTACTCACTGTATCTACTGTTCATAGCTGTTAATACTGTTAATTACTGTTATTATGAGTGATAATATGTATATACCCGTGAATTACTGTTACTCACTGTATCTACTGTTCATAGCTGTTAATACTGTTAATTACTGTTATTATGAGTGATAATATGTATATACCCGTGAATTACTGTTACTCACTGTATCTACTGTTCATAGCTGTTAATACTGTTAATTACTGTTATTATGAGTGATAATATGTATATACCCGTGAATTACTGTTACCTACTGTATCTACTGTTCATAGCTGTTAATACTGTTAATTACTGTTATTATGAGTGATAATATGTATATACCCGTGAATTACTGTTACTCACTGTATCTACTGTTCATAGCTGTTAATACTGTTAATTACTGTTATTATGAGTGATAATATGTATATACCCGTGAATTACTGTTACCCTACTGTATCTACTGTTCATAGCTGTTAATACTGTTAATTACTGTTATTATGAGTGATAATATGTATATACCCGTGAATTACTGTTACTCACTGTATCTACTGTTCATAGCTGTTAATACTGTTAATTACTGTTATTATGAGTGATAATATGTATATACCCGTGAATTACTGTTACCTACTGTATCTACTGTTCATAGCTGTTAATACTGTTAATTACTGTTATTATGAGTGATAATATGTATATACCCGTGAATTACTGTTACTCACTGTATCTACTGTTCATAGCTGTTAATACTGTTAATTACTGTTATTATGAGTGATAATATGTATATACCCGTGAATTACTGTTACCTCACTGTATCTACTGTTCATAGCTGTTAATACTGTTAATTACTGTTATTATGAGTGATAATATGTATATACCCGTGAATTACTGTTACTCACTGTATCTACTGTTCATAGCTGTTAATACTGTTAATTACTGTTATTATGAGTGATAATATGTATATACCCGTGAATTACTGTTACCTACTGTATCTACTGTTCATAGCTGTTAATACTGTTAATTACTGTTATTATGAGTGATAATATGTATATACCCGTGAATTACTGTTACTCACTGTATCTACTGTTCATAGCTGTTAATACTGTTAATTACTGTTATTATGAGTGATAATATGTATATACCCGTGAATTACTGTTACTCACTGTATCTACTGTTCATAGCTGTTAATACTGTTAATTACTGTTATTATGAGTGATAATATGTATATACCCGTGAATTACTGTTACCACTGTATCTACTGTTCATAGCTGTTAATACTGTTAATTACTGTTATTATGAGTGATAATATGTATATACCCGTGAATTACTGTTACTCACTGTATTTACTGTTCATAGCTGTTAATACTGTTAATTACTGTTATTATGAGTGATAATATGTATATACCCGTGAATTACTGTTACTCACTGTATCTACTGTTCATAGCTGTTAATACTGTTAATTACTGTTATTATGAGTGATAATATGTATATACCCGTGAATTACTGTTACCTACTGTATCTACTGTTCATAGCTGTTAATACTGTTAATTACTGTTATTATGAGTGATAATATGTATATACCCGTGAATTACTGTTACTCACTGTATCTACTGTTCATAGCTGTTAATACTGTTAATTACTGTTATTATGAGTGATAATATGTATATACCCGTGAATTACTGTTACTCACTGTATCTACTGTTCATAGCTGTTAATACTGTTAATTACTGTTATTATGAGTGATAATATGTATATACCCGTGAATTACTGTTACTCACTGTATCTACTGTTCATAGCTGTTAATACTGTTAATTACTGTTATTATGAGTGATAATATGTATATACCCGTGAATTACTGTTACTCACTGTATCTACTGTTCATAGCTGTTAATACTGTTAATTACTGTTATTATGAGTGATAATATGTATATACCCGTGAATTACTGTTACCTCTGTATCTACTGTTCATAGCTGTTAATACTGTTAATTACTGTTATTATGAGTGATAATATGTATATACCCGTGAATTACTGTTACTCACTGTATCTACTGTTCATAGCTGTTAATACTGTTAATTACTGTTATTATGAGTGATAATATGTATATACCCGTGAATTACTGTTACTCACTGTATCTACTGTTCATAGCTGTTAATACTGTTAATTACTGTTATTATGAGTGATAATATGTATATACCCGTGAATTACTGTTACTCACTGTATCTACTGTTCATAGCTGTTAATACTGTTAATTACTGTTATTATGAGTGATAATATGTATATACCCGTGAATTACTGTTACTCACTGTATCTACTGTTCATAGCTGTTAATACTGTTAATTACTGTTATTATGAGTGATAATATGTATATACCCGTGAATTACTGTTACTCACTGTATCTACTGTTCATAGCTGTTAATACTGTTAATTACTGTTATTATGAGTGATAATATGTATATACCCGTGAATTACTGTTACTCACTGTATCTACTGTTCATAGCTGTTAATACTGTTAATTACTGTTATTATGAGTGATAATATGTATATACCCGTGAATTACTGTTACTCACTGTATCTACTGTTCATAGCTGTTAATACTGTTAATTACTGTTATTATGAGTGATAATATGTATATACCCGTGAATTACTGTTACCTACTGTATCTACTGTTCATAGCTGTTAATACTGTTAATTACTGTTATTATGAGTGATAATATGTATATACCCGTGAATTACTGTTACTCACTGTATCTACTGTTCATAGCTGTTAATACTGTTAATTACTGTTATTATGAGTGATAATATGTATATACCCGTGAATTACTGTTACTCACTGTATCTACTGTTCATAGCTGTTAATACTGTTAATTACTGTTATTATGAGTGATAATATGTATATACCCGTGAATTACTGTTACTCACTGTATCTACTGTTCATAGCTGTTAATACTGTTAATTACTGTTATTATGAGTGATAATATGTATATACCCGTGAATTACTGTTACTCACTGTATTTACTGTTCATAGCTGTTAATACTGTTAATTACTGTTATTATGAGTGATAATATGTATATACCCGTGAATTACTGTTACTACTGTATCTACTGTTCATAGCTGTTAATACTGTTAATTACTGTTATTATGAGTGATAATATGTATATACCCGTGAATTACTGTTACTCACTGTATCTACTGTTCATAGCTGTTAATACTGTTAATTACTGTTATATGAGTGATAATATGTATATACCCGTGAATTACTGTTACTCACTGTATCTACTGTTCATAGCTGTTAATACTGTTAATTACTGTTATTATGAGTGATAATATGTATATACCGTGAATTACTGTTAGTTGATTTGTTTATATTGTATATCTGTGATATACTGTTAATTCACTGTATCTACTGTTCATAGCTGTAATACTGTTTAATACTGTTATTATGAGTGATAATATGTATATACCGTGAATTACTGTTACCTACTGTATCTACTGTTCATAGCTGTTAATACTGTTAATTACTGTTATTATGAGTGATAATATGTATATACCCGTGAATTACTGTTACTCACTGTATCTACTGTTCATAGCTGTTAATACTGTTAATTACTGTTATTATGAGTGATAATATGTATATACCCGTGAATTACTGTTACTCACTGTATCTACTGTTCATAGCTGTTAATACTGTTAATTACTGTTATTATGAGTGATAATATGTATATACCGTGAATTACTGTTACTCACTGTATCTACTGTTCATAGCTGTTAATACTGTTAATTACTGTTATTATGAGTGATAATATGTATATACCCGTGAATTACTGTTACTCACTGTATCTACTGTTCATAGCTGTTAATACTGTTAATTACTGTTATTATGAGTGATAATATGTATATACCCGTGAATTACTGTTACTCACTGTATCTACTGTTCATAGCTGTTAATACTGTTAATTACTGTTATTATGAGTGATAATATGTATATACCCGTGAATTACTGTTACTCACTGTATCTACTGTTCATAGCTGTTAATACTGTAATTACTGTTATTATGAGTGATAATATGTATATACCCGTGAATTACTGTTACTCACTGTATCTACTGTTCATAGCTGTTAATACTGTTAATTACTGTTATTATGAGTGATAATATGTATATACCGTGAATTACTGTTACTCACTGTATCTACTGTTCATAGCTGTTAATACTGTTAATTACTGTTATTATGAGTGATAATATGTATATACCCGTGAATTACTGTTACTCACTGTATCTACTGTTCATAGCTGTTAATACTGTTAATTACTGTTATTATGAGTGATAATATGTATATACCCGTGAATTACTGTTACTCACTGTATCTACTGTTCATAGCTGTTAATACTGTTAATTACTGTTATTATGAGTGATAATATGTATATACCCGTGAATTACTGTTACTCACTGTATCTACTGTTCATAGCTGTTAATACTGTTAATTACTGTTATTATGAGTGATAATATGTATATACCCGTGAATTACTGTTACTCACTGTATTACTGTTCATAGCTGTTAATACTGTTAATTACTGTTATTATGAGTGATAATATGTATATACCGTGAATTACTGTTACTCACTGTATCTACTGTTCATAGCTGTTAATACTGTTAATTACTGTTATTATGAGTGATAATATGTATATACCGTGAATTACTGTTACCTACTGTATCTACTGTTCATAGCTGTTAATACTGTTAATTACTGTTATTATGAGTGATAATATGTATATACCGTGAAATACTGTTACTCACTGTATCTACTGTTCATAGCTGTTAATACTGTTAATTACTGTTATTATGAGTGATAATATGTATATACCGTGAATTACTGTTACTCACTGTATCTACTGTTCATAGCTGTAATACTGTTAATTACTGTTATTATGAGTGATAATATGTATATACCGTGAATTACTGTTACTCACTGTATCTACTGTTCATAGCTGTTAATACTGTTAATTACTGTTATTATGAGTGATAATATGTATATACCCGTGAATTACTGTTACTCACTGTATCTACTGTTCATAGCTGTTAATACTGTTAATTAACTGTTATTATGAGTGATAATATGTATATACCCGTGAATTACTGTTACCTACTGTATCTACTGTTCATAGCTGTTAATACTGTTAATTACTGTTATTATGAGTGATAATATGTATATACCCGTGAATTACTGTTACTCACTGTATCTACTGTTCATAGCTGTTAATACTGTTAATTACTGTTATTATGAGTGATAATATGTATATACCCGTGAATTACTGTTACTCACTGTATCTACTGTTCATAGCTGTTAATACTGTTAATTACTGTTATTATGAGTGATAATATGTATATACCCGTGAATTACTGTTACTCACTGTATCTACTGTTCATAGCTGTTAATACTGTTAATTACTGTTATTATGAGTGATAATATGTATATACCGTGAATTACTGTTACCTACTGTATCTACTGTTCATAGCTGTTAATACTGTTAATTACTGTTATTATGAGTGATAATATGTATATACCCGTGAATTACTGTTACCACTGTATCTACTGTTCATAGCTGTTAATACTGTTAATTACTGTTATTATGAGTGATAATATGTATATACCCGTGAATTACTGTTACTCACTGTATCTACTGTTCATAGCTGTTAATACTGTTAATTACTGTTATTATGAGTGATAATATGTATATACCCGTGAATTACTGTTACTCACTGTATCTACTGTTCATAGCTGTTAATACTGTTAATTACTGTTATTATGAGTGATAATATGTATATACCCGTGAATTACTGTTACCTACTGTATCTACTGTTCATAGCTGTTAATACTGTTAATAACTGTTATTATGAGTGATAATATGTATATACCCGTGAATACTGTTACTCACTGTATCTACTGTTCATAGCTGTTAATACTGTTAATTACTGTTATTATGAGTGATAATATGTATATACCGTGAATTACTGTTACTCACTGTATCTACTGTTCATAGCTGTTAATACTGTTAATTACTGTTATTATGAGTGATAATATGTATATACCCGTGAATTACTGTTACCTACTGTATCTACTGTTCATAGCTGTTAATACTGTTAATTACTGTTATTATGAGTGATAATATGTATATACCCGTGAATTACTGTTACTCACTATATTACTGTTAATACTGTAATATGTTAATTATGTTATTATGAGTGATAATATGTATATACCCGTGAATTACTGTTACTCACTGTATCTACTGTTCATAGCTGTTAATACTGTTAATTACTGTTATTATGAGTGATAATATGTATATACCCGTGAATTACTGTTACTCACTGTATCTACTGTTCATAGCTGTTAATACTGTTAATTACTGTTATTATGAGTGATAATATGTATATACCCGTGAATTACTGTTACTCACTGTATCTACTGTTCATAGCTGTTAATACTGTTAATTACTGTTATTATGAGTGATAATATGTATATACCGTGAATTACTGTTACTCACTGTATCTACTGTTCATAGCTGTTAATACTGTTAATTACTGTTATTATGAGTGATAATATGTATATACCCGTGAATTACTGTTACTCACTGTATCTACTGTTCATAGCTGTTAATACTGTTAATTACTGTTATTATGAGTGATAATATGTATATACCCGTGAATTACTGTTACCTACTGTATCTACTGTTCATAGCTGTTAATACTGTTAATTACTGTTATATGAGTGATAATATGTATATACCCGTGAATTACTGTTACCTACTGTATCTACTGTTCATAGCTGTTA
This sequence comes from Ptychodera flava, assembly GCF_041260155.1. Lineage (NCBI taxonomy): Eukaryota > Metazoa > Hemichordata > Enteropneusta > Ptychoderidae > Ptychodera > Ptychodera flava. Next base: position 7,853 of record NW_027248324.1, read on the forward strand.
ATACTGTTAATTACTGTTATTATGAGTGATAATATGTATATACCCGTGAATTACTGTTACTCACTGTATCTACTGTTCATAGCTGTTAATACTGTTAATTACTGTTATTATGAGTGATAATATGTATATACCCGTGAATTACTGTTACTCACTGTATCTACTGTTCATAGCTGTTAATACTGTTAATTACTGTTATTATGAGTGATAATATGTATATACCGTGAATTACTGTTACTCACTGTATCTACTGTTCATAGCTGTTAATACTGTTAATTACTGTTATTATGAGTGATAATATGTATATACCCGTGAATTACTGTTACCACTGTATCTACTGTTCATAGCTGTTAATACTGTTAATTACTGTTATTATGAGTGATAATATGTATATACCCGTGAATTACTGTTACTCACTGTATCTACTGTTCATAGCTGTTAATACTGTTAATACTGTTATTATGAGTGATAATATGTATATACCGTGAATTACTGTTACTCACTGTATCTACTGTTCATAGCTGTTAATACTGTTAATTACTGTTATTATGAGTGATAATATGTATATACCCGTGAATTACTGTTACTCACTGTATCTACTGTTCATAGCTGTTAATACTGTTAATTACGTTATTATGAGTGATAATATGTATATACCGTGAATTACTGTTACTACTGTATCTACTGTTCATAGCTGTTAATACTGTTAATTACTGTTATTATGAGTGATAATATGTATATACCCGTGAATTACTGTTACTCACTGTATCTACTGTTCATAGCTGTTAATACTGTTAATTACTGTTATTATGAGTGATAATATGTATATACCCGTGAATTACTGTTACTCACTGTATCTACTGTTCATAGCTGTTAATACTGTTAATTACTGTTATTATGAGTGATAATATGTATATACCCGTGAATACTGTTACTCACTGTATCTACTGTTCATAGCTGTTAATACTGTTAATTACTGTTATTATGAGTGATAATATGTATATACCCGTGAATTACTGTTACCACTGTATCTACTGTTCATAGCTGTTAATACTGTAAATACTGTTATTATGAGTGATAATTGTATATACCCGTGAATTACTGTTACTACTGTATCTACTGTTCATAGCTGTTAATACTGTAATTACTGTTATTATGAGTGATAATATGTATATACCCGTGAATTACTGTTACTCACTGTATCTACTGTTCATAGCTGTTAATACTGTTAATTACTGTTATTATGAGTGATAATATGTATATACCGTGAATTACTGTTACTCACTGTATCTACTGTTCATAGCTGTTAATACTGTTAATTACTGTTATTATGAGTGATAATATGTATATACCCGTGAATTACTGTTACCACTGTATCTACTGTTCATAGCTGTTAATACTGTTAATTACTGTTATTATGAGTGATAATATGTATATACCCGTGAATACTGTTACTCACTGTATCTACTGTTCATAGCTGTTAATACTGTTAATTACTGTTATTATGAGTGATAATATGTATATACCGTGAATTACTGTTACTCACTGTATCTACTGTTCATAGCTGTTAATACTGTTAATTACTGTTATTATGAGTGATAATATGTATATACCCGTGAATTACTGTTACTCACTGTATCTACTGTTCATAGCTGTTAATACTGTTAATTACTGTTATTATGAGTGATAATAGTATGAGATAATATGTATATACCGTGAATTACTGTTCTTCACTGTATCTACTGTTCATAGCTGTTAATACTGTTAATACTGTTATTATGAGTGATAATATGTATATACCCGTGAATTACTGTTACTCACTGTATTACTGTTCATAGCTGTTAATACTGTTAATTAATGTTATTATGAGTGATAATATGTATATAACCGTGAATTACTGTTACTCACTGTATCTACTGTTCATAGCTGTTAATACTGTTAATTACTGTTATTATGAGTGATAATATGTATATACCCGTGAATTACTGTTACTCACTGTATCTACTGTTCATAGCTGTTAATACTGTTAATTACTGTTATTATGAGTGATAATATGTATATACCGTGAATTACTGTTACTCACTGTATCTACTGTTCATAGCTGTTAATACTGTTAATTACTGTTATTATGAGTGATAATATGTATATACCCGTGAATTACTGTTACTACTGTATCTACTGTTCATAGCTGTTAATACTGTTAATTACTGTTATTATGAGTGATAATATGTATATACCCGTGAATTACTGTTACTCACTGTATCTACTGTTCATAGCTGTTAATACTGTTAATTACTGTTATTATGAGTGATAATATGTATATACCCGTGAATTACTGTTACCTACTGTATCTACTGTTCATAGCTGTTAATACTGTTAATTACTGTTATTATGAGTGATAATATGTATATACCGTGAATTACTGTTACTCACTGTATCTACTGTTCATAGCTGTTAATACTGTTAATTACTGTTATTATGAGTGATAATATGTATATACCCGTGAATTACTGTTACCACTGTATCTACTGTTCATAGCTGTTAATACTGTTAATTACTGTTATTATGAGTGATAATATGTATATACCCGTGAATTACTGTTACTCACTGTATCTACTGTTCATAGCTGTTAATACTGTTAATTACTGTTATTATGAGTGATAATATGTATATACCCGTGAATTACTGTTACTCACTGTATCTACTGTTCATAGCTGTTAATACTGTTAATTACTGTTATTATGAGTGATAATATGTATATACCCGTGAATTACTGTTACCTACTGTATCTACTGTTCATAGCTGTTAATACTGTTAATTACTGTTATTATGAGTGATAATATGTATATACCCGTGAATTACTGTTACTCACTGTATCTACTGTTCATAGCTGTTAATACTGTTAATTACTGTTATTATGAGTGATAATATGTATATACCCGTGAATTACTGTTACCTACTGTATCTACTGTTCATAGCTGTTAATACTGTTAATTACTGTTATTATGAGTGATAATATGTATATACCGTGAATTACTGTACCTACTGTATCTACTGTTCATAGCTGTTAATACTGTTAATTACTGTTATTATGAGTGATAATATGTATATACCCGTGAATTACTGTTACTCACTGTATCTACTGTTCATAGCTGTTAATACTGTTAATTACTGTTATTATGAGTGATAATATGTATATACCCGTGAATTACTGTTACTCACTGTATCTACTGTTCATAGCTGTTAATACTGTTAATTACTGTTATTATGAGTGATAATATGTATATACCCGTGAATTACTGTTACTACTGTATCTACTGTTCATAGCTGTTAATACTGTTAATTACTGTTATTATGAGTGATAATATGTATATACCCGTGAATTACTGTTACTCACTGTATCTACTGTTCATAGCTGTTAATACTGTTAATTACTGTTATTATGAGTGATAATATGTATATACCCATGAATTACTGTTACTCACTGTATCTACTGTTCATAGCTGTTAATACTGTTAATAACTGTTATTATGAGTGATAATATGTATATACCCGTGAATTACTGTTACTCACTGTATCTACTGTTCATAGCTGTTAATACTGTTAATTACTGTTATTATGAGTGATAATATGTATATACCCGTGAATTACTGTTACTCACTGTATTCACTGTTCATAGCTGTTAATACTGTTAATTACTGTTATTATGAGTGATAATATGTATATACCGTGAATTACTGTTACTCACTGTATCTACTGTTCATAGCTGTTAATACTGTTAATTACTGTTATTATGAGTGATAATATGTATATACCCGTGAATTACTGTTACTCACTGTATCTACTGTTCATAGCTGTTAATACTGTTAATTACTGTTATTATGAGTGATAATATGTATATACCGTGAATTACTGTTACTCACTGTATCTACTGTTCATAGCTGTTAATACTGTTAATTACTGTTATTATGAGTGATAATATGTATATACCGTGAATTACTGTTACTCACTGTATCTACTGTTCATAGCTGTTAATACTGTTAATTACTGTTATTATGAGTGATAATATGTATATACCCGTGAATTACTGTTACTCACTGTATCTACTGTTCATAGCTGTTAATACTGTTAATTACTGTTATTATGAGTGATAATATGTATATACCGTGAATTACTGTTACTCACTGTATCTACTGTTCATAGCTGTTAATACTGTTAATTACTGTTATTATGAGTGATAATATGTATATACCGTGAATTACTGTTACTCACTGTATCTACTGTTCATAGCTGTTAATACTGTTAATTACTGTTATTATGAGTGATAATATGTATATACCCGTGAATTACTGTTACTCACTGTATCTACTGTTCATAGCTGTTAATACTGTTAATTACTGTTATTATGAGTGATAATATGTATATACCGTGAATTACTGTTACCTACTGTATCTACTGTTCATAGCTGTTAATACTGTTAATTACTGTTATTATGAGTGATAATATGTATATACCCGTGAATTACTGTTACTCACTGTATCTACTGTTCATAGCTGTTAATACTGTTAATTACTGTTATTATGAGTGATAATATGTATATACCCGTGAATTACTGTTACTCACTGTATCTACTGTTCATAGCTGTTAATACTGTTAATTACTGTTATTATGAGTGATAATATGTATATACCCGTGAATTACTGTTACTCACTGTATCTACTGTTCATAGCTGTTAATACTGTTAATTACTGTTATTATGAGTGATAATATGTATATACCCGTGAATTACTGTTACTCACTGTATCTACTGTTCATAGCTGTTAATACTGTTAATTACTGTTATTATGAGTGATAATATGTATATACCGTGAATTACTGTTACCTACTGTATCTACTGTTCATAGCTGTTAATACTGTTAATTACTGTTATTATGAGTGATAATATGTATATACCCGTGAATTACTGTTACTCACTGTATCTACTGTTCATAGCTGTTAATACTGTTAATTACTGTTATTATGAGTGATAATATGTATATACCCGTGAATTACTGTTACTCACTGTATCTACTGTTCATAGCTGTTAATACTGTTAATTACTGTTATTATGAGTGATAATATGTATATACCCGTGAATTACTGTTACTCACTGTATCTACTGTTCATAGCTGTTAATACTGTTAATTACTGTTATTATGAGTGATAATATGTATATACCCGTGAATTACTGTTACTCACTGTATCTACTGTTCATAGCTGTTAATACTGTAATACTGTTATTATGAGTGATAATATGTATATACCCGTGAATACTGTTACTCACTGTATCTACTGTTCATAGCTGTTAATACTGTTAATTACTGTTATTATGAGTGATAATATGTATATACCGTGAATTACTGTTACTCACTGTATCTACTGTTCATAGCTGTTAATACTGTTAATTACTGTTATTATGAGTGATAATATGTATATACCCGTGAATTACTGTTACTCACTGTATCTACTGTTCATAGCTGTTAATACTGTTAATTACTGTTATTATGAGTGATAATATGTATATACCCGTGAATTACTGTTACTCACTGTATCTACTGTTCATAGCTGTTAATACTGTTAATTACTGTTATTATGAGTGATAATATGTATATACCCGTGAATTACTGTTACTCACTGTATCTACTGTTCATAGCTGTTAATACTGTTAATTACTGTTATTATGAGTGATAATATGTATATACCGTGAATTACTGTTACTCACTGTATCTACTGTTCATAGCTGTTAATACTGTTAATTACTGTTATTATGAGTGATAATATGTATATACCCGTGAATTACTGTTACTCACTGTATCTACTGTTCATAGCTGTTAATACTGTTAATTACTGTTATTATGAGTGATAATATGTATATACCCGTGAATTACTGTTACTCACTGTATCTACTGTTCATAGCTGTTAATACTGTTAATTACTGTTATTATGAGTGATAATATGTATATACCCGTGAATTACTGTTACCTACTGTATCTACTGTTCATAGCTGTTAATACTGTTAATTACTGTTATATGAGTGATAATATGTATATACCCGTGAATTACTGTTACTCACTGTATCTACTGTTCATAGCTGTTAATACTGTTAATTACTGTTATTATGAGTGATAATATGTATATACCCGTGAATTACTGTACTCACTGTATCTACTGTTCATAGCTGTTAATACTGTTAATTACTGTTATTATGAGTGATAATATGTATATACCCGTGAATTACTGTTACTCACTGTATCTACTTCATAGCTGTTAATACTGTTAATTACTGTTATTATGAGTGATAATATGTATATACCCGTGAATTACTGTTACTCACTGTATCTACTGTTCATAGCTGTTAATACTGTTAATTACTGTTATTATGAGTGATAATATGTATATACCCGTGAATTACTGTTACTCACTGTATCTACTGTTCATAGCTGTTAATACTGTTAATTACTGTTATTATGAGTGATAATATGTATATACCCGTGAATTACTGTTACTCACTGTATCTACTGTTCATAGCTGTTAATACTGTTAATTACTGTTATATGAGTGATAATATGTATATACCCGTGAATTACTGTTACTCACTGTATCTACTGTTCATAGCTGTTAATACTGTTAATTACTGTTATTATGAGTGATAATATGTATATACCCGTGAATTACTGTTACTCACTGTATCTACTGTTCATAGCTGTTAATACTGTTAATTACTGTTATTATGAGTGATAATATGTATATACCCGTGAATTACTGTTACTCACTGTATCTACTGTTCATAGCTGTTAATACTGTTAATTACTGTTATTATGAGTGATAATATGTATATACCGTGAATTACTGTTACTCACTGTATCTACTGTTCATAGCTGTTAATACTGTTAATTACTGTTATTATGAGTGATAATATGTATATACCCGTGAATTACTGTTACCTACTGTATCTACTGTTCATAGCTGTTAATACTGTTAATACTGTTATTATGAGTGATAATATGTATATACCCGTGAATACTGTTACTCACTGTATCTACTGTTCATAGCTGTTAATACTGTTAATTACTGTTATTATGAGTGATAATATGTATATACCCGTGAATTACTGTTACCACTGTATCTACTGTTCATAGCTGTTAATACTGTTAATTACTGTTATTATGAGTGATAATATGTATATACCCGTGAATTACTGTTACTCACTGTATCTACTGTTCATAGCTGTTAATACTGTTAATTACTGTTATTATGAGTGATAATATGTATATACCCGTGAATTACTGTACTCACTGTATCTACTGTTCATAGCTGTTAATACTGTTAATTACTGTTATTATGAGTGATAATATGTATATACCGTGAATTACTGTTACTCACTGTATCTACTGTTCATAGCTGTTAATACTGTTAATTACTGTTATTATGAGTGATAATATGTATATACCCGTGAATTACTGTTACCTACTGTATCTACTGTTCATAGCTGTTAATACTGTTAATTACTGTTATTATGAGTGATAATATGTATATACCCGTGAATTACTGTTACTCACTGTATCTACTGTTCATAGCTGTTAATACTGTTAATTACTGTTATTATGAGTGATAATATGTATATACCCGTGAATTACTGTTACTCACTGTATCTACTGTTCATAGCTGTAATACTGTTAATTACTGTTATTATGAGTGATAATATGTATATACCCGTGAATTACTGTTACCTACTGTATCTACTGTTCATAGCTGTTAATACTGTTAATTACTGTTATTATGAGTGATAATATGTATATACCCGTGAATTACTGTTACTCACTGTATCTACTGTTCATAGCTGTTAATACTGTTAATTACTGTTATTATGAGTGATAATATGTATATACCGTGAATTACTGTTACTCACTGTATCTACTGTTCATAGCTGTTAATACTGTTAATTACTGTTATTATGAGTGATAATATGTATATACCCGTGAATTACTGTTACTCACTGTATCTACTGTTCATAGCTGTTAATACTGTTAATTACTGTTATTATGAGTGATAATATGTATATACCCGTGAATTACTGTTACCTACTGTATCTACTGTTCATAGCTGTTAATACTGTTAATTACTGTTATTATGAGTGATAATATGTATATACCCGTGAATTACTGTTACTCACTGTATCTACTGTTCATAGCTGTTAATACTGTTAATTACTGTTATTATGAGTGATAATATGTATATACCCGTAATTACTGTTACTCACTGTATCTACTGTTCATAGCTGTTAATACTGTTAATTACTGTTATTATGAGTGATAATATGTATATACCCGTGAATTACTGTTACTCACTGTATCTACTGTTCATAGCTGTTAATACTGTTAATTACTGTTATTATGAGTGATAATATGTATATACCCGTGAATTACTGTTACTCACTGTATCTACTGTTCATAGCTGTTAATACTGTTAATTACTGTTATTATGAGTGATAATATGTATATACCCGTGAATTACTGTTACTCACTGTATCTACTGTTCATAGCTGTAATACTGTTAATTACTGTTATTATGAGTGATAATATGTATATACCCGTGAATTACTGTTACTCACTGTATCTACTGTTCATAGCTGTTAATACTGTTAATTACTGTTATTATGAGTGATAATATGTATATACCCGTGAATTACTGTTACTACTGTATCTACTGTTCATAGCTGTTAATACTGTTAATTACTGTTATTATGAGTGATAATATGTATATACCCGTGAATTACTGTTACTCACTGTATCTACTGTTCATAGCTGTTAATACTGTTAATTACTGTTATTATGAGTGATAATATGTATATACCGTGAATTACTGTTACTCACTGTATCTACTGTTCATAGCTGTTAATACTGTTAATTACTGTTATTATGAGTGATAATATGTATATACCCGTGAATTACTGTTACTCACTGTATCTACTGTTCATAGCTGTTAATACTGTTAATTACTGTTATTATGAGTGATAATATGTATATACCCGTGAATTACTGTTACTCACTGTATCTACTGTTCATAGCTGTTAATACTGTTAATTACTGTTATTATGAGTGATAATATGTATATACCCGTGAATTACTGTTACTCACTGTATCTACTGTTCATAGCTGTTAATACTGTTAATTACTGTTATTATGAGTGATAATATGTATATACCCGTGAATTACTGTTACCTACTGTATCTACTGTTCATAGCTGTTAATACTGTTAATTACTGTTATTATGAGTGATAATATGTATATACCCGTGAATTACTGTTACTCACTGTATCTACTGTTCATAGCTGTTAATACTGTTAATTACTGTTATTATGAGTGATAATATGTATATACCCGTGAATTACTGTTACTCACTGTATCTACTGTTCATAGCTGTTAATACTGTTAATTACTGTTATTATGAGTGATAATATGTATATACCCGTGAATTACTGTTACTCACTGTATCTACTGTTCATAGCTGTTAATACTGTTAATTACTGTTATTATGAGTGATAATATGTATATACCCGTGAATTACTGTTACTCACTGTATCTACTGTTCATAGCTGTTAATACTGTTAATTACTGTTATTATGAGTGATAATATGTATATACCCGTGAATTACTGTTACTCACTGTATCTACTGTTCATAGCTGTTAATACTGTTAATTACTGTTATTATGAGTGATAATATGTATATACCCGTGAATTACTGTTACTCACTGTATCTACTGTTCATAGCTGTTAATACTGTTAATTACTGTTATTATGAGTGATAATATGTATATACCGTGAATTACTGTTACCTACTGTATCTACTGTTCATAGCTGTAATACTGTTAATTACTGTTATTATGAGTGATAATATGTATATACCCGTGAATTACTGTTACTCACTGTATCTACTGTTCATAGCTGTTAATACTGTTAATTACTGTTATTATGAGTGATAATATGTATATACCCGTGAATTACTGTTACTCACTGTATCTACTGTTCATAGCTGTTAATACTGTTAATTACTGTTATTATGAGTGATAATATGTATATACCGTGAATTACTGTTACCTACTGTATCTACTGTTCATAGCTGTTAATACTGTTAATTACTGTTATTATGAGTGATAATATGTATATACCCGTGAATTACTGTTACTCACTGTATCTACTGTTCATAGCTGTTAATTGTAATACTGTTATTATGAGTGATAATATGTATATACCCGTGAATTACTGTTACTCACTGTATCTACTGTTCATAGCTGTTAATACTGTTAATTACTGTTATTATGAGTGATAATATGTATATACCCGTGAATTACTGTTACTCACTGTATCTACTGTTCATAGCTGTTAATACTGTTAATTACTGTTATTATGAGTGATAATATGTATATACCCGTGAATACTGTTACTCACTGTATCTACTGTTCATAGCTGTTAATACTGTTAATTACTGTTATTATGAGTGATAATATGTATATACCCGTGAATTACTGTTACTCACTGTATCTACTGTTCATAGCTGTTAATACTGTTAATTACTGTTATTATGAGTGATAATATGTATATACCCGTGAATTACTGTTACTCACTGTATCTACTGTTCATAGCTGTAATACTGTTAATTACTGTTATTATGAGTGATAATATGTATATACCCGTGAATTACTGTTACTCACTGTATCTACTGTTCATAGCTGTTAATACTGTTAATTACTGTTATTATGAGTGATAATATGTATATACCCGTGAATTACTGTTACTCACTGTATCTACTGTTCATAGCTGTTAATACTGTTAATTACTGTTATTATGAGTGATAATATGTATATACCCGTGAATTACTGTTACTCTACTGTATCTACTGTTCATAGCTGTTAATACTGTTAATTACTGTTATTATGAGTGATAATATGTATATACCCGTGAATTACTGTTACTCACTGTATCTACTGTTCATAGCTGTTAATACTGTTAATTACTGTTATTATGAGTGATAATATGTATATACCCGTGAATTACTGTTACTCACTGTATCTACTGTTCATAGCTGTTAATACTGTTAATTACTGTTATTATGAGTGATAATATGTATATACCCGTGAATTACTGTTACTCACTGTATCTACTGTTCATAGCTGTTAATACTGTTAATTACTGTTATTATGAGTGATAATATGTATATACCCGTGAATTACTGTTACTCACTGTATCTACTGTTCATAGCTGTTAATACTGTAATTACTGTTATTATGAGTGATAATATGTATATACCCGTGAATTACTGTTACTCACTGTATCTACTGTTCATAGCTGTTAATACTGTTAATTACTGTTATTATGAGTGATAATATGTATATACCCGTGAATTACTGTTACCTACTGTATCTACTGTTCATAGCTGTTAATACTGTTAATTACTGTTATTATGAGTGATAATATGTATATACCCGTGAATTACTGTTACTCACTGTATCTACTGTTCATAGCTGTTAATACTGTTAATTACTGTTATTATGAGTGATAATATGTATATACCCGTGAATTACTGTTACTCACTGTATCTACTGTTCATAGCTGTTAATACTGTTAATTACTGTTATTATGAGTGATAATATGTATATACCCGTGAATTACTGTTACCTACTGTATCTACTGTTCATAGCTGTTAAATACTGTTAATAACTGTTATTATGAGTGATAATATGTATATACCCGTGAATTACTGTTACTCACTGTATCTACTGTTCATAGCTGTTAATACTGTTAATTACTGTTATTATGAGTGATAATATGTATATACCCGTGAATTACTGTTACTCACTGTATCTACTGTTCATAGCTGTTAATACTGTTAATTACTGTTATTATGAGTGATAATATGTATATACCCGTGAATTACTGTTACTCACTGTATCTACTGTTCATAGCTGTTAATACTGTAAATTACTGTTATTATGAGTGATAATATGTATATACCCGTGAATTACTGTTACTCACTGTATCTACTGTTCATACTGTTAATAACTGTTATTATGAGTGATAATATGTATATACCCGTGAATTACTGTTACTCACTGTATCTACTGTTCATAGCTGTTAATACTGTTAATTACTGTTATTATGAGTGATAATATGTATATACCCGTGAATTACTGTTACTCACTGTATCTACTGTTCATAGCTGTTAATACTGTTAATTACTGTTATTATGAGTGATAATATGTATATACCCGTGAATTACTGTTACTCACTGTATCTACTGTTCATAGCTGTTAATACTGTTAATTACTGTTATTATGAGTGATAATATGTATATACCCGTGAATTACTGTTACTCACTGTATCTACTGTTCATAGCTGTTAATACTGTTAATTACTGTTATTATGAGTGATAATATGTATATACCCGTGAATTACTGTTACTCACTGTATCTACTGTTCATAGCTGTTAATACTGTTAATTACTGTTATTATGAGTGATAATATGTATATACCCGTGAATTACTGTTACTCACTGTATCTACTGTTCATAGCTGTTAATACTGTTAATTACTGTTATTATGAGTGATAATATGTATATACCCGTGAATTACTGTTACTACTGTATCTACTGTTCATAGCTGTTAATACTGTTAATAACTGTTATTATGAGTGATAATATGTATATACCCGTGAATTACTGTTACTCACTGTATCTACTGTTCATAGCTGTTAATACTGTTAATTACTGTTATTATGAGTGATAATATGTATATACCCGTGAATTACTGTTACTCACTGTATCTACTGTTCATAGCTGTAATACTGTTAATTACTGTTATTATGAGTGATAATATGTATATACCGTGAATTACTGTTACTCACTGTATCTACTGTTCATAGCTGTTAATACTGTTAATTACTGTTATTATGAGTGATAATATGTATATACCCGTGAATTACTGTTACTCACTGTATCTACTGTTCATAGCTGTTAATACTGTTAATTACTGTTATTATGAGTGATAATATGTATATACCCGTGAATTACTGTTACTCACTGTATCTACTGTTCATAGCTGTTAATACTGTTAATTACTGTTATTATGAGTGATAATATGTATATACCCGTGAATTACTGTTACTCACTGTATCTACTGTTCATAGCTGTTAATACTGTTAATTACTGTTATTATGAGTGATAATATGTATATACCGTGAATTACTGTTACCTACTGTATCTACTGTTCATAGCTGTTAATACTGTTAATTACTGTTATTATGAGTGATAATATGTATATACCCGTGAATTACTGTTACCACTGTATCTACTGTTCATAGCTGTTAATACTGTTAATTACTGTTATTATGAGTGATAATATGTATATACCGTGAATTACTGTTACTCACTGTATCTACTGTTCATAGCTGTTAATACTGTTAATTACTGTTATTATGAGTGATAATATGTATATACCCGTGAATTACTGTTACTCACTGTATCTACTGTTCATAGCTGTTAATACTGTTAATTACTGTTATTATGAGTGATAATATGTATATACCCGTGAATTACTGTTACTCACTGTATCTACTGTTCATAGCTGTTAATACTGTTAATTATGTTATTATGAGTGATAATATGTATATACCCGTGAATTACTGTTACTCACTGTATCTACTGTTCATAGCTGTTAATACTGTTAATAACTGTTATTATGAGTGATAATATGTATATACCCGTGAATTACTGTTACTCACTGTATCTACTGTTCATAGCTGTTAATACTGTTAATTACTGTTATTATGAGTGATAATATGTATATACCCGTGAATTACTGTTACTCACTGTATCTACTGTTCATAGCTGTTAATACTGTTAATTACTGTTATTATGAGTGATAATATGTATATACCCGTGAATTATGTTACTCACTGTATCTACTGTTCATAGCTGTTAATACTGTTAATTACTGTTATTATGAGTGATAATATGTATATACCCGTGAATTACTGTTACTCACTGTATCTACTGTTCATAGCTGTTAATACTGTTAATTACTGTTATTATGAGTGATAATATGTATATACCCGTGAATTACTGTTACTCACTGTATTTACTGTTCATAGCTGTTAATACTGTTAATTACTGTTATTATGAGTGATAATATGTATATACCCGTGAATTACTGTTACCTACTGTATCTACTGTTCATAGCTGTTAATACTGTTAATTACTGTTATTATGAGTGATAATATGTATATACCCGTGAATTACTGTTACTCACTGTATCTACTGTTCATAGCTGTTAATACTGTTAATTACTGTTATTATGAGTGATAATATGTATATACCGTGAATTACTGTTACTTACTGTATCTACTGTTCATAGCTGTTAATACTGTTAATTACTGTTATTATGAGTGATAATATGTATATACCGTGAATTACTGTTACTCACTGTATCTACTGTTCATAGCTGTTAATACTGTTAATTACTGTTATTATGAGTGATAATATGTATATACCCGTGAATTACTGTTACTCACTGTATCTACTGTTCATAGCTGTTAATACTGTTAATAACTGTTATTATGAGTGATAATATGTATATACCCGTGAATTACTGTTACCTACTGTATCTACTGTTCATAGCTGTTAATACTGTTAATTACTGTTATATGAGTGATAATATGTATATACCCGTGAATTACTGTTACTCACTACTACTGTTCATAGCTGTTAATACTGTTAATTACTGTTATTATGAGTGATAATATGTATATACCCGTGAATTACTGTTACTCACTGTATCTACTGTTCATAGCTGTTAATACTGTTAATAACTGTTATTATGAGTGATAATATGTATATACCCGTGAATTACTGTTACTCACTGTATCTACTGTTCATAGCTGTTAATACTGTTAATTACTGTTATTATGAGTGATAATATGTATATACCCGTGAATTACTGTTACTCACTGTATCTACTGTTCATAGCTGTTAATACTGTTAATTACTGTTATTATGAGTGATAATATGTATATACCCGTGAATTACTGTTACTCACTGTATCTACTGTTCATAGCTGTTAATACTGTTAATTACTGTTATTATGAGTGATAATATGTATATACCCGTGAATTACTGTTACTCTACTGTATCTACTGTTCATAGCTGTTAATACTGTTAATTACTGTTATTATGAGTGATAATATGTATATACCCGTGAATTACTGTTACTCACTGTATCTACTGTTCATAGCTGTTAATACTGTTAATTACTGTTATTATGAGTGATAATATGTATATACCCGTGAATTACTGTTACCTACTGTATCTACTGTTCATAGCTGTTAATACTGTTAATTACTGTTATTATGAGTGATAATATGTATATACCCGTGAATTACTGTTACTCACTGTATCTACTGTTCATAGCTGTTAATACTGTTAATTACTGTTATTATGAGTGATAATATGTATATACCGTGAATTACTGTTACTCACTGTATCTACTGTTCATAGCTGTTAATACTGTTAATTACTGTTATTATGAGTGATAATATGTATATACCCGTGAATTACTGTTACTCACTGTATCTACTGTTCATAGCTGTTAATACTGTTAATTACTGTTATTATGAGTGATAATATGTATATACCCGTGAATTACTGTTACCACTGTATCTACTGTTCATAGCTGTTAATACTGTTAATTACTGTTATTATGAGTGATAATATGTATATACCCGTGAATTACTGTTACTCACTGTATCTACTGTTCATAGCTGTTAATACTGTTAATTACTGTTATTATGAGTGATAATATGTATATACCCGTGAATACTGTTACTCACTGTATCTACTGTTCATAGCTGTTAATACTGTTAATTACTGTTATTATGAGTGATAATATGTATATACCGTGAATTACTGTTACTCACTGTATCTACTGTTCATAGCTGTTAATACTGTTAATTACTGTTATTATGAGTGATAATATGTATATACCCGTGAATTACTGTTACTCACTGTATCTACTGTTCATAGCTGTTAATACTGTTAATTACTGTTATTATGAGTGATAATATGTATATACCCGTGAATTACTGTTACTCACTGTATTACTGTTCATAGCTGTTAATACTGTTAATTACTGTTATTATGAGTGATAATATGTATATACCCGTGAATTACTGTTACTCACTGTATCTACTGTTCATAGCTGTTAATACTGTTAATTACTGTTATTATGAGTGATAATATGTATATACCCGTGAATTACTGTTACTCACTGTATCTACTGTTCATAGCTGTTAATACTGTTAATTACTGTTATTATGAGTGATAATATGTATATACCCGTGAATTACTGTTACTCACTGTATCTACTGTTCATAGCTGTTAATACTGTTAATTACTGTTATTATGAGTGATAATATGTATATACCCGTGAATTACTGTTACTCACTGTATCTACTGTTCATAGCTGTTAATACTGTTAATTACTGTTATTATGAGTGATAATATGTATATACCCGTGAATTACTGTTACCTCACTGTATCTACTGTTCATAGCTGTTAATACTGTTAATTACTGTTATTATGAGTGATAATATGTATATACCCGTGAATTACTGTTACTCACTGTATCTACTGTTCATAGCTGTTAATACTGTTAATTACTGTTATTATGAGTGATAATATGTATATACCCGTGAATTACTGTTACTCTACTGTATCTACTGTTCATAGCTGTTAATACTGTTAATTACTGTTATTATGAGTGATAATATGTATATACCCGTGAATTACTGTTACTCACTGTATCTACTGTTCATAGCTGTTAATACGTTAATTACTGTTATTATGAGTGATAATATGTATATACCCGTGAATTACTGTTACTCACTGTATCTACTGTTCATAGCTGTTAATACTGTTAATTACTGTTATTATGAGTGATAATATGTATATACCCGTGAATTACTGTTACCACTGTATCTACTGTTCATAGCTGTTAATACTGTTAATTACTGTTATTATGAGTGATAATATGTATATACCCGTGAATTACTGTTACTCACTGTATCTACTGTTCATAGCTGTTAATACTGTTAATTACTGTTATTATGAGTGATAATATGTATATACCCGTGAATTACTGTTACTCACTGTATCTACTGTTCATAGCTGTTAATACTGTTAATTACTGTTATTATGAGTGATAATATGTATATACCCGTGAATTACTGTTACTCACTGTATCTACTGTTCATAGCTGTTAATACTGTTAATTACTGTTATTATGAGTGATAATATGTATATACCCGTGAATTACTGTTACCTACTGTATCTACTGTTCATAGCTGTTAATACTGTTAATTACTGTTATTATGAGTGATAATATGTATATACCCGTGAATTACTGTTACTCACTGTATCTACTGTTCATAGCTGTTAATACTGTTAATTACTGTATTATGAGTGATAATATGTATATACCCGTGAATTACTGTTACTCACTGTATCTACTGTTCATAGCTGTTAATACTGTTAATTACTGTTATTATGAGTGATAATATGTATATACCCGTGAATTACTGTTACTCACTGTATCTACTGTTCATAGCTGTTAATACTGTTAATTACTGTTATTATGAGTGATAATATGTATATACCCGTGAATTACTGTTACTCACTGTATCTACTGTTCATAGCTGTTAATACTGTTAATTACTGTTATTATGAGTGATAATATGTATATACCCGTGAATTACTGTTACTCACTGTATCTACTGTTCATAGCTGTTAATACTGTTAATTACTGTTATTATGAGTGATAATATGTATATACCCGTGAATTACTGTTACTCACTGTATCTACTGTTCATAGCTGTTAATACTGTTAATTACTGTTATTATGAGTGATAATATGTATATACCCGTGAATTACTGTTACTCACTGTATCTACTGTTCATAGCTGTTAATACTGTTAATTACTGTTATTATGAGTGATAATATGTATATACCCGTGAATTACTGTTACTCACTGTATCTACTGTTCATAGCTGTTAATACTGTTAATACTGTTATTATGAGTGATAATATGTATATACCCGTGAATTACTGTTACTCACTGTATCTACTGTTCATAGCTGTTAATACTGTTAATTACTGTTATTATGAGTAATAATATGTATATACCCGTGAATTACTGTTACTCACTGTATCTACTGTTCATAGCTGTTAATACTGTTAATTACTGTTATTATGAGTGATAATATGTATATACCCGTGAATTACTGTTACTCTACTGTATCTACTGTTCATAGCTGTTAATACTGTTAATTACTGTTATTATGAGTGATAATATGTATATACCCGTGAATTACTGTTACTCACTGTATCTACTGTTCATAGCTGTTAATACTGTTAATTACTGTTATTATGAGTGATAATATGTATATACCCGTGAATTACTGTTACCACTGTATCTACTGTTCATAGCTGTTAATACTGTTAATTACTGTTATTATGAGTGATAATATGTATATACCCGTGAATTACTGTTACTCACTGTATCTACTGTTCATAGCTGTTAATACTGTTAATTACTGTTATTATGAGTGATAATATGTATATACCCGTGAATTACTGTTACTCACTGTATCTACTGTTCATAGCTGTTAATACTGTTAATTACTGTTATTATGAGTGATAATATGTATATACCCGTGAATTACTGTTACTCACTGTATCTACTGTTCATAGCTGTTAATACTGTTAATAACTGTTATTATGAGTGATAATATGTATATACCCGTGAATTACTGTTACTCACTGTATCTACTGTTCATAGCTGTTAATACTGTTAATTACTGTTATTATGAGTGATAATATGTATATACCCGTGAATTACTGTTACTCACTGTATCTACTGTTCATAGCTGTTAATACTGTTAATTACTGTTATTATGAGTGATAATATGTATATACCCGTGAATTACTGTTACTCACTGTATCTACTGTTCATAGCTGTTAATACTGTTAATTACTGTTATTATGAGTGATAATATGTATATACCCGTGAATTACTGTTACTCACTGTATCTACTGTTCATAGCTGTTAATACTGTTAATTACTGTTATTATGAGTGATAATATGTATATACCCGTGAATTACTGTTACTCACTGTATCTACTGTTCATAGCTGTTAATACTGTTAATTACTGTTATTATGAGTGATAATATGTATATACCCGTGAATTACTGTTACTCACTGTATCTACTGTTCATAGCTGTTAATACTGTTAATTACTGTTATTATGAGTGATAATATGTATATACCCGTGAATTACTGTTACTCACTGTATCTACTGTTCATAGCTGTTAATACTGTTAATTACTGTTATTATGAGTGATAATATGTATATACCCGTGAATTACTGTTACTCACTGTATCTACTGTTCATAGCTGTTAATACTGTTAATTACTGTTATTATGAGTGATAATATGTATATACCCGTGAATTACTGTTACTCACTGTATCTACTGTTCATAGCTGTTAATACTGTTAATTACTGTTATTATGAGTGATAATATGTATATACCCGTGAATTACTGTTACTCACTGTATCTACTGTTCATAGCTGTTAATACTGTTAATTACTGTTATTATGAGTGATAATATGTATATACCCGTGAATTACTGTTACTACTGTATCTACTGTTCATAGCTGTTAATACTGTTAATTACTGTTATTATGAGTGATAATATGTATATACCCGTGAATTACTGTTACTCACTGTATCTACTGTTCATAGCTGTTAATACTGTTAATTACTGTTATTATGAGTGATAATATGTATATACCCGTGAATTACTGTTACTCACTGTATCTACTGTTCATAGCTGTTAATACTGTTAATTACTGTTATTATGAGTGATAATATGTATATACCCGTGAATTACTGTTACTCACTGTATCTACTGTTCATAGCTGTTAATACTGTTAATTACTGTTATTATGAGTGATAATATGTATATACCCGTGAATTACTGTTACTCACTGTATCTACTGTTCATAGCTGTTAATACTGTTAATTACTGTTATTATGAGTGATAAATGTATATACCGTGAATTACTGTTACTCACTGTATCTACTGTTCATAGCTGTTAATACTGTTAATTACTGTTATTATGAGTGATAATATGTATATACCCGTGAATTACTGTTACTCACTGTATCTACTGTTCATAGCTGTTAATACTGTTAATTACTGTTATTATGAGTGATAATATGTATATACCCGTGAATTACTGTTACCTACTGTATCTACTGTTCATAGCTGTTAATACTGTTAATTACTGTTATTATGAGTGATAATATGTATATACCCGTGAATACTGTTACTCACTGTATCTACTGTTCATAGCTGTTAATACTGTTAATTACTGTTATTATGAGTGATAATATGTATATACCCGTGAATTACTGTTACCACTGTATCTACTGTTCATAGCTGTTAATACTGTTAATTACTGTTATTATGAGTGATAATATGTATATACCCGTGAATTACTGTTACTCACTGTATCTACTGTTCATAGCTGTTAATACTGTTAATTACTGTTATTATGAGTGATAATATGTATATACCCGTGAATTACTGTTACTCACTGTATCTACTGTTCATAGCTGTTAATACTGTTAATTACTGTTATTATGAGTGATAATATGTATATACCGTGAATTACTGTTACTCACTGTATCTACTGTTCATAGCTGTTAATACTGTTAATTACTGTTATTATGAGTGATAATATGTATATACCCGTGAATTACTGTTACTCACTGTATCTACTGTTCATAGCTGTTAATACTGTTAATTACTGTTATTATGAGTGATAATATGTATATACCCGTGAATTACTGTTACTCACTGTATCTACTGTTCATAGCTGTTAATACTGTTAATTACTGTTATTATGAGTGATAATATGTATATACCCGTGAATTACTGTTACTCACTGTATCTACTGTTCATAGCTGTTAATACTGTTAATTACTGTTATATGAGTGATAATATGTATATACCCGTGAATTACTGTTACTCACTGTATCTACTGTTCATAGCTGTTAATACTTTAATACTGTTAATTATGTTATTATGAGTGATAATATGTATATACCCGTGAATTACTGTTACCTACTGTATCTACTGTTCATAGCTGTTAATACTGTAATTACTGTTATTATGAGTGATAATATGTATATACCCGTGAATTACTGTTACTCACTGTATCTACTGTTCATAGCTGTTAATACTGTTAATTACTGTTATATGAGTGATAATATGTATATACCCGTGAATTACTGTTACTCACTGTATCTACTGTTCATAGCTGTTAATACTGTTAATTACTGTTATTATGAGTGATAATATGTATATACCCGTGAATTACTGTTACTCACTGTATCTACTGTTCATAGCTGTTAATACTGTTAATTACTGTTATTATGAGTGATAATATGTATATACCGTGAATTACTGTTACCTACTGTATCTACTGTTCATAGCTGTTAATACTGTTAATTACTGTTATTATGAGTGATAATATGTATATACCCGTGAATTACTGTTACTCACTGTATCTACTGTTCATAGCTGTTAATACTGTTAATTACTGTTATTATGAGTGATAATATGTATATACCCGTGAATTACTGTTACCTACTGTATCTACTGTTCATAGCTGTTAATACTGTTAATTACTGTTATTATGAGTGATAATATGTATATACCCGTGAATTACTGTTACTCACTGTATCTACTGTTCATAGCTGTTAATACTGTTAATTACTGTTATTATGAGTGATAATATGTATATACCCGTGAATTACTGTTACTCACTGTATCTACTGTTCATAGCTGTTAATACTGTTAATTACTGTTATTATGAGTGATAATATGTATATACCCGTGAATTACTGTTACCTACTGTATCTACTGTTCATAGCTGTTAATACTGTTAATTACTGTTATTATGAGTGATAATATGTATATACCCGTGAATTACTGTTACTCACTGTATCTACTGTTCATAGCTGTTAATACTGTTAATTACTGTTATTATGAGTGATAATATGTATATACCCGTGATTACTGTTACTCACTGTATCTACTGTTCATAGCTGTTAATACTGTTAATTACTGTTATTATGAGTGATAATATGTATATACCCGTGAATTACTGTTACCTACTGTATCTACTGTTCATAGCTGTTAATACTGTTAATTACTGTTATTATGAGTGATAATATGTATATACCCGTGAATTACTGTTACTCACTGTATCTACTGTTCATAGCTGTTAATACTGTTAATTACTGTTATTATGAGTGATAATATGTATATACCCGTGAATTACTGTTACTCACTGTATCTACTGTTCATAGCTGTTAATACTGTTAATTACTGTTATTATGAGTGATAATATGTATATACCCGTGAATTACTGTTACTCACTGTATCTACTGTTCATAGCTGTTAATACTGTTAATTACTGTTATTATGAGTGATAATATGTATATACCCGTGAATTACTGTTACTCACTGTATCTACTGTTCATAGCTGTTAATACTGTTATTAGTTATTATGAGTGATAATATGTATATACCCGTGAATTACTGTTACTCACTGTATCTACTGTTCATAGCTGTTAATACTGTTAATTACTGTTATTATGAGTGATAATATGTATATACCGTGAATTACTGTTACTCACTGTATCTACTGTTCATAGCTGTTAATACTGTTAATTACTGTTATTATGAGTGATAATATGTATATACCCGTGAATACTGTTACTCACTGTATCTACTGTTCATAGCTGTTAATACTGTTAATTACTGTTATTATGAGTGATAATATGTATATACCGTGAATTACTGTTACCTACTGTATCTACTGTTCATAGCTGTTAATACTGTTAATTACTGTTATTATGAGTGATAATATGTATATACCCGTGAATTACTGTTACTCACTGTATCTACTGTTCATAGCTGTTAATACTGTTAATTACTGTTATTATGAGTGATAATATGTATATACCCGTGAATTACTGTTACTCACTGTATCTACTGTTCATAGCTGTTAATACTGTTAATAACTGTTATTATGAGTGATAATATGTATATACCCGTGAATTACTGTTACTCACTGTATCTACTGTTCATAGCTGTTAATACTGTTAATTACTGTTATTATGAGTGATAATATGTATATACCCGTGAATTACTGTACTCACTGTATCTACTGTTCATAGCTGTTAATACTGTTAATTACTGTTATTATGAGTGATAATATGTATATACCCGTGAATTACTGTTACTCACTGTATCTACTGTTCATAGCTGTTAATACTGTTAATTACTGTTATTATGAGTGATAATATGTATATACCCGTGAATTACTGTTACTCACTGTATCTACTGTTCATAGCTGTTAATACTGTTAATTACTGTTATTATGAGTGATAATATGTATATACCCGTGAATTACTGTTACTCACTGTATCTACGTTCATAGCTGTTAATACTGTTAATTACTGTTATTATGAGTGATAATATGTATATACCCGTGAATTACTGTTACCACTGTATCTACTGTTCATAGCTGTTAATACTGTTAATTACTGTTATTATGAGTGATAATATGTATATACCCGTGAATTACTGTTACTCACTGTATCTACTGTTCATAGCTGTTAATACTGTTAATTACTGTTATTATGAGTGATAATATGTATATACCCGTGAATTACTGTTACTCACTGTATCTACTGTTCATAGCTGTTAATACTGTTAATTACTGTTATTATGAGTGATAATATGTATATACCCGTGAATTACTGTTACTCACTGTATCTACTGTTCATAGCTGTTAATACTGTTAATTACTGTTATTATGAGTGATAATATGTATATACCCGTGAATTACTGTTACTCACTGTATCTACTGTTCATAGCTGTTAATACTGTTAATTACTGTTATTATGAGTGATAATATGTATATACCCGTGAATTACTGTTACTCACTGTATCTACTGTTCATAGCTGTTAATACTGTTAATTACTGTTATTATGAGTGATAATATGTATATACCCGTGAATTACTGTTACCTACTGTATCTACTGTTCATAGCTGTTAATACTGTTAATTACTGTTATTATGAGTGATAATATGTATATACCCGTGAATTACTGTTACTCACTGTATCTACTGTTCATAGCTGTTAATACTGTTAATTACTGTTATTATGAGTGATAATATGTATATACCCGTGAATTACTGTTACTCACTGTATCTACTGTTCATAGCTGTTAATACTGTTAATTACTGTTATTATGAGTGATAATATGTATATACCCGTGAATTACTGTTACTCACTGTATCTACTGTTCATAGCTGTTAATACTGTTAATTACTGTTATTATGAGTGATAATATGTATATACCCGTGAATTACTGTTACTCACTGTATCTACTGTTCATAGCTGTTAATACTGTTAATTACTGTTATTATGAGTGATAATATGTATATACCCGTGAATTACTGTTACTCACTGTATCTACTGTTCATAGCTGTTAATACTGTTAATTACTGTTATTATGAGTGATAATATGTATATACCCGTGAATTACTGTTACCACTGTATTACTGTTCATAGCTGTTAATACTGTTAATTACTGTTATTATGAGTGATAATATGTATATACCCGTGAATTACTGTTACTCACTGTATCTACTGTTCATAGCTGTAATTAAATTACTGTATTATGAGTGATAATATGTATATACCGTGAATTACTGTTACTCACTGTATCTACTGTTCATAGCTGTTAATACTGTTAATTACTGTTATTATGAGTGATAATATGTATATACCCGTGAATTACTGTTACTCACTGTATCTACTGTTCATAGCTGTTAATACTGTTAATTACTGTTATTATGAGTGATAATATGTATATACCGTGAATTACTGTTACTCACTGTATCTACTGTTCATAGCTGTTAATACTGTTAATTACTGTTATTATGAGTGATAATATGTATATACCCGTGAATTACTGTTACCACTGTATCTACTGTTCATAGCTGTTAATACTGTTAATTACTGTTATTATGAGTGATAATATGTATATACCCGTGAATTACTGTTACTCACTGTATCTACTGTTCATAGCTGTTAATACTGTTAATTACTGTTATTATGAGTGATAATATGTATATACCCGTGAATTACTGTTACTCACTGTATTTACTGTTCATAGCTGTTAATACTGTTAATTACTGTTATTATGAGTGATAATATGTATATACCGTGAATACTGTTACTCACTGTATCTACTGTTCATAGCTGTTAATACTGTTAATACTGTTATTATGAGTGATAATATGTATATACCCGTGAATTACTGTTACTCACTGTATCTACTGTTCATAGCTGTTAATACTGTTAATTACTGTTATTATGAGTGATAATATGTATATACCCGTGAATTACTGTTACTCACTGTATCTACTGTTCATAGCTGTTAATACTGTTAATTACTGTTATTATGAGTGATAATATGTATATACCCGTGAATTACTGTTACTCACTGTATCTACTGTTCATAGCTGTTAATACTGTTAATTACTGTTATTATGAGTGATAATATGTATATACCCGTGAATTACTGTTACTCACTGTATTACTGTTCATAGCTGTTAATACTGTTAATTACTGTTATTATGAGTGATAATATGTATATACCCGTGAATTACTGTTACTCACTGTATCTACTGTTCATAGCTGTTAATACTGTTAATTACTGTTATTATGAGTGATAATATGTATATACCCGTGAATTACTGTTACTCACTGTATCTACTGTTCATAGCTGTTAATACTGTTAATTACTGTTATTATGAGTGATAATATGTATATACCCGTGAATTACTGTTACTCACTGTATCTACTGTTCATAGCTGTTAATACTGTTAATTACTGTTATTATGAGTGATAATATGTATATACCCGTGAATTACTGTTACTCACTGTATCTACTGTTCATAGCTGTTAATACTGTTAATTACTGTTATTATGAGTGATAATATGTATATACCCGTGAATTACTGTTACTCACTGTATCTACTGTTATAGCTGTTAATACTGTTAATTACTGTTATTATGAGTGATAATATGTATATACCCGTGAATTACTGTTACTCACTGTATCTACTGTTCATAGCTGTTAATACTGTTAATTACTGTTATTATGAGTGATAATAGTATATACCCGTGAATTACTGTTACTCACTGTATCTACTGTTCATAGCTGTTAATACTGTTAATTACTGTTATTATGAGTGATAATATGTATATACCCGTGAATTACTGTTACTCACTGTATCTACTGTTCATAGCTGTTAATACTGTTAATTACTGTTATTATGAGTGATAATATGTATATACCCGTGAATTACTGTTACTCACTGTATCTACTGTTCATAGCTGTTAATACTGTTAATTACTGTTATTATGAGTGATAATATGTATATACCCGTGAATTACTGTTACTCACTGTATCTACTGTTCATAGCTGTTAATACTGTTAATTACTGTTATTATGAGTGATAATATGTATATACCCGTGAATTACTGTTACTCACTGTATCTACTGTTCATAGCTGTTAATACTGTTAATTACTGTTATTATGAGTGATAATATGTATATACCGTGAATTACTGTTACTCACTGTATCTACTGTTCATAGCTGTTAATACTGTTAATTACTGTTATTATGAGTGATAATATGTATATACCCGTGAATTACTGTTACCACTGTATCTACTGTTCATAGCTGTTAATACTGTTAATTACTGTTATTATGAGTGATAATATGTATATACCCGTGAATTACTGTTACTCACTGTATCTACTGTTCATAGCTGTTAATACTGTTAATTACTGTTATTATGAGTGATAATATGTATATACCCGTGAATTACTGTTACTCACTGTATCTACTGTTCATAGCTGTTAATACTGTTAATTACTGTTATTATGAGTGATAATATGTATATACCCGTGAATTACTGTTACTCACTGTATCTACTGTTCATAGCTGTTAATACTGTTAATTACTGTTATTATGAGTGATAATATGTATATACCCGTGAATTACTGTTACTCACTGTATCTACTGTTCATAGCTGTTAATACTGTTAATTACTGTTATTATGAGGATAATATGTATATACCCGTGAATTACTGTTACTCACTGTATCTACTGTCATAGCTGTTAATACTGTTAATTACTGTTATATGAGTGATAATATGTATATACCCGTGAATTACTGTTACCTACTGTATCTACTGTTCATAGCTGTTAATACTGTTAATTACTGTTATTATGAGTGATAATATGTATATACCCGTGAATTACTGTTACTCACTGTATCTACTGTTCATAGCTGTTAATACTGTTAATTACTGTTATTATGAGTGATAATATGTATATACCCGTGAATTACTGTTACTCACTGTATCTACTGTTCATAGCTGTTAATACTGTTAATTACTGTTATTATGAGTGATAATATGTATATACCCGTGAATTACTGTTACTCACTGTATCTACTGTTCATAGCTGTTAATACTGTTAATTACTGTTATTATGAGTGATAATATGTATATACCCGTGAATTACTGTTACTCACTGTATCTACTGTTCATAGCTGTTAATACTGTTAATTACTGTTATTATGAGTGATAATATGTATATACCCGTGAATTACTGTTACTCACTGTATCTACTGTTCATAGCTGTTAATACTGTTAATTACTGTTATTATGAGTGATAATATGTATATACCCGTGAATTACTGTTACTCACTGTATCTACTGTTCATAGCTGTTAATACTGTTAATTACTGTTATTATGAGTGATAATATGTATATACCCGTGAATTACTGTTACTCACTGTATCTACTGTTCATAGCTGTTAATACTGTTAATTACTGTTATTATGAGTGATAATATGTATATACCCGTGAATTACTGTTACTCACTGTATCTACTGTTCATAGCTGTTAATACTGTTAATTACTGTTATTATGAGTGATAATATGTATATACCCGTGAATTACTGTTACTCACTGTATCTACTGTTCATAGCTGTTAATACTGTTAATTACTGTTATTATGAGTGATAATATGTATATACCCGTGAATTACTGTTACTCACTGTATCTACTGTTCATAGCTGTTAATACTGTTAATTACTGTTATTATGAGTGATAATATGTATATACCCGTGAATTACTGTTACTCACTGTATCTACTGTTCATAGCTGTTAATACTGTTAATTACTGTTATTATGAGTGATAATATGTATATACCGTGAATTACTGTTACTCACTGTATCTACTGTTCATAGCTGTTAATACTGTTAATTACTGTTATTATGAGTGATAATATGTATATACCCGTGAATTACTGTTACTCACTGTATCTACTGTTCATAGCTGTTAATACTGTTAATACTGTATTATGAGTGATAATATGTATATACCCGTGAATTACTGTTACTCACTGTATCTACTGTTCATAGCTGTTAATACTGTTAATTACTGTTATTATGAGTGATAATATGTATATACCCGTGAATTACTGTTACTCACTGTATCTACTGTTCATAGCTGTTAATACTGTTAATTACTGTTATTATGAGTGATAATATGTATATACCCGTGAATTACTGTTACTCACTGTATCTACTGTTCATAGCTGTTAATACTGTTAATTACTGTTATTATGAGTGATAATATGTATATACCCGTGAATACTGTTACTCACTGTATCTACTGTTCATAGCTGTTAATACTGTTAATTACTGTTATTATGAGTGATAATATGTATATACCCGTGAATTACTGTTACTCACTGTATCTACTGTTCATAGCTGTTAATACTGTTAATTACTGTTATTATGAGTGATAATATGTATATACCCGTGAATTACTGTTACTCACTGTATCTACTGTTCATAGCTGTTAATACTGTTAATAATGTTATTATGAGTGATAATATGTATATACCCGTGAATTACTGTTACTCACTGTATCTACTGTTCATAGCTGTTAATACTGTTAATTACTGTTATTATGAGTGATAATATGTATATACCCGTGAATTACTGTTACTCACTGTATCTACTGTTCATAGCTGTTAATACTGTTAATTACTGTTATTATGAGTGATAATATGTATATACCCGTGAATTACTGTTACTCACTGTATCTACTGTTCATAGCTGTTAATACTGTTAATTACTGTTATTATGAGTGATAATATGTATATACCCGTGAATTACTGTTACTCACTGTATCTACTGTTCATAGCTGTTAATACTGTTAATTACTGTTATTATGAGTGATAATATGTATATACCCGTGAATTACTGTTACTCACTGTATCTACTGTTCATAGCTGTTAATACTGTTAATTACTGTTATTATGAGTGATAATATGTATATACCCGTGAATTACTGTTACTCACTGTATCTACTGTTCATAGCTGTTAATACTGTTAATTACTGTTATTATGAGTGATAATATGTATATACCCGTGAATTACTGTTACTCACTGTATCTACTGTTCATAGCTGTTAATACTGTTAATTACTGTTATTATGAGTGATAATATGTATATACCCGTGAATTACTGTTACTCACTGTATCTACTGTTCATAGCTGTTAATACTGTTAATTACTGTTATTATGAGTGATAATATGTATATACCCGTGAATTACTGTTACTCACTGTATCTACTGTTCATAGCTGTTAATACTGTTAATTACTGTTATTATGAGTGATAATATGTATATACCCGTGAATTACTGTTACTCACTGTATCTACTGTTCATAGCTGTTAATACTGTTAATTACTGTTATTATGAGTGATAATATGTATATACCCGTGAATTACTGTTACTCACTGTATCTACTGTTCATAGCTGTTAATACTGTTAATTACTGTTATATGAGTGATAATATGTATATACCGTGAATTACTGTTACTCACTGTATCTACTGTTCATAGCTGTTAATACTGTTAATTACTGTTATTATGAGTGATAATATGTATATACCCGTGAATTACTGTTACTCACTGTATCTACTGTTCATAGCTGTTAATACTGTTAATTACTGTTATTATGAGTGATAATATGTATATACCCGTGAATTACTGTTACTCACTGTATCTACTGTTCATAGCTGTTAATACTGTTAATTACTGTTATTATGAGTGATAATATGTATATACCCGTGAATTACTGTTACTCACTGTATCTACTGTTCATAGCTGTTAATACTGTTAATTACTGTTATTATGAGTGATAATATGTATATACCGTGAATTACTGTTACTCACTGTATCTACTGTTCATAGCTGTTAATACTGTTAATAATGTATTATGAGTGATAATATGTATATACCCGTGAATTACTGTTACTCACTGTATCTACTGTTCATAGCTGTTATACTGTTAATTACTGTTATTATGAGTGATAATATGTATATACCGTGAATTACTGTTACTCACTGTATCTACTGTTCATAGCTGTTAATACTGTTAATTACTGTTATTATGAGTGATAATATGTATATACCCGTGAATTACTGTTACTCACTGTATCTACTGTTCATAGCTGTTAATACTGTTAATTACTGTTATTATGAGTGATAATATGTATATACCCGTGAATTACTGTTACTCACTGTATCTACTGTTCATAGCTGTTAATACTGTTAATACTGTTATTATGAGTGATAATATGTATATACCCGTGAATTACTGTTACTCACTGTATCTACTGTTCATAGCTGTTAATACTGTTAATTACTGTTATTATGAGTGATAATATGTATATACCCGTGAATTACTGTTACTCACTGTATCTACTGTTCATAGCTGTTAATACTGTTAATTACTGTTATTATGAGTGATAATATGTATATACCCGTGAATTACTGTTACCTACTGTATCTACTGTTCATAGCTGTTAATACTGTTAATTACTGTTATTATGAGTGATAATATGTATATACCCGTGAATTACTGTTACTCACTGTATCTACTGTTCATAGCTGTTAATACTGTTAATTACTGTTATTATGAGTGATAATATGTATATACCGTGAATTACTGTTACTCACTGTATCTACTGTTCATAGCTGTTAATACTGTTAATTACTGTTATTATGAGTGATAATATGTATATACCCGTGAATTACTGTTACTCACTGTATCTACTGTTCATAGCTGTTAATACTGTTAATTACTGTTATTATGAGTGATAATATGTATATACCCGTGAATTACTGTTACTCACTGTATCTACTGTTCATAGCTGTTAATACTGTTAATTACTGTTATTATGAGTGATAATATGTATATACCGTGAATTACTGTTACTCACTGTATCTACTGTTCATAGCTGTTAATACTGTTAATTACTGTTATTATGAGTGATAATATGTATATACCCGTGAATTACTGTTACTCACTGTATCTACTGTTCATAGCTGTTAATACTGTTAATTACTGTTATTATGAGTGATAATATGTATATACCCGTGAATTACTGTTACTCACTGTATCTACTGTTCATAGCTGTTAATACTGTTAATTACTGTTATTATGAGTGATAATATGTATATACCGTGAATTACTGTTACTCACTGTATCTACTGTTCATAGCTGTTAATACTGTTAATTACTGTTATTATGAGTGATAATATGTATATACCCGTGAATTACTGTTACTCACTGTATCTACTGTTCATAGCTGTTAATACTGTTAATTGTTATTATGAGTGATAATATGTATATACCCGTGAATTACTGTTACTCACTGTATCTACTGTTCATAGCTGTTAATACTGTTAATTACTGTTATTATGAGTGATAATATGTATATACCGTGAATTACTGTTACTCACTGTATCTACTGTTCATAGCTGTTAATACTGTTAATTACTGTTATTATGAGTGATAATATGTATATACCGTGAATTACTGTTACTCACTGTATCTACTGTTCATAGCTGTTAATACTGTTAATTACTGTTATTATGAGTGATAATATGTATATACCCGTGAATTACTGTTACTCACTGTATCTACTGTCATAGCTGTTAATACTGTTAATTACTGTTATTATGAGTGATAATATGTATATACCCGTGAATTACTGTTACTCACTGTATCTACTGTTCATAGCTGTTAATACTGTTAATTACTGTTATTATGAGTGATAATATGTATATACCCGTGAATTACTGTTACTCACTGTATTACTGTTCATAGCTGTTAATACTGTTAATTACTGTTATTATGAGTGATAATATGTATATACCCGTGAATTACTGTTACTCACTGTATCTACTGTTCATAGCTGTTAATACTGTTAATTACTGTTATTATGAGTGATAATATGTATATACCCGTGAATTACTGTTACTCACTGTATCTACTGTTCATAGCTGTTAATACTGTTAATTACTGTTATTATGAGTGATAATATGTATATACCCGTGAATTACTGTTACTCACTGTATCTACTGTTCATAGCTGTTAATACTGTTAATTACTGTTATTATGAGTGATAATATGTATATACCGTGAATTACTGTTACTCACTGTATCTACTGTTCATAGCTGTTAATACTGTTAATTACTGTTATTATGAGTGATAATATGTATATACCCGTAATTACTGTTACTCACTGTATCTACTGTTCATAGCTGTTAATACTGTTAATAACTGTTATTATGAGTGATAATATGTATATACCCGTGAATTACTGTTACTCACTGTATCTACTGTTCATAGCTGTTAATACTGTTAAATTACTGTTATTATGAGTGATAATATGTATATACCCGTGAATACTGTTACTCACTGTATCTACTGTTCATAGCTGTTAATACTGTTAATTACTGTTATTATAGTGATAATATGTATATACCGTGAATTACTGTTACTCACTGTATCTACTGTTCATAGCTGTTAATACTGTTAATTACTGTTATTATGAGTGATAATATGTATATACCCGTGAATTACTGTTACTCACTGTATCTACTGTTCATAGCTGTTAATACTGTTAATTACTGTTATTATGAGTGATAATATGTATATACCCGTGAATTACTGTTACTCACTGTATCTACTGTTCATAGCTGTTAATACTGTTAATTACTGTTATTATGAGTGATAATATGTATATACCCGTGAATTACTGTTACTCACTGTATCTACTGTTCATAGCTGTTAATACTGTTAATTACTGTTATTATGAGTGATAATATGTATATACCCGTGAATTACTGTTACTCACTGTATCTACTGTTCATAGCTGTTAATACTGTTAATACTGTTATTATGAGTGATAATATGTATATACCCGTGAATTACTGTTACCTACTGTATCTACTGTTCATAGCTGTTAATACTGTTAATAACTGTTATTATGAGTGATAATATGTATATACCCGTGAATTACTGTTACTCACTGTATCTACTGTCATAGCTGTTAATACTGTTAATTACTGTTATTATGAGTGATAATATGTATATACCCGTGAATTACTGTTACTCACTGTATCTACTGTTCATAGCTGTTAATACTGTTAATTACTGTTATTATGAGTGATAATATGTATATACCCGTGAATTACTGTTACTCACTGTATCTACTGTTCATAGCTGTTAATACTGTTAATTACTGTTATTATGAGTGATAATATGTATATACCCGTGAATTACTGTTACTCACTGTATCTACTGTTCATAGCTGTTAATACTGTTAATTACTGTTATTATGAGTGATAATATGTATATACCGTGAATTACTGTTACTCACTGTATCTACTGTTCATAGCTGTTAATACTGTTAATTACTGTTATTATGAGTGATAATATGTATATACCCGTGAATTACTGTTACTCACTGTATCTACTGTTCATAGCTGTTAATACTGTTAATAACTGTTATTATGAGTGATAATATGTATATACCGTGAATTACTGTTACTCACTGTATCTACTGTTCATAGCTGTTAATACTGTTAATTACTGTTATTATGAGTGATAATATGTATATACCGTGAATTACTGTTACTCACTGTATTTACTGTTCATAGCTGTTAATACTGTTAATTACTGTTATTATGAGTGATAATATGTATATAACCGTGAATTACTGTTACTCACTGTATCTACTGTTCATAGCTGTTAATACTGTTAATTACTGTTATTATGAGTGATAATATGTATATACCCGTGAATTACTGTTACTCACTGTATCTACTGTTCATAGCTGTTAATACTGTTAATAACTGTTATTATGAGTGATAATATGTATATACCCGTGAATTACTGTTACTCACTGTATCTACTGTTCATAGCTGTTAATACTGTTAATTACTGTTATTATGAGTGATAATATGTATATACCGTGAATTACTGTTACTCACTGTATCTACTGTTCATAGCTGTTAATACTGTTAATTACTGTTATTATGAGTGATAATATGTATATACCCGTGAATTACTGTTACTCACTGTATCTACTGTTCATAGCTGTTAATACTGTTAATTACTGTTATTATGAGTGATAATATGTATATACCGTGAATTACTGTTACTCACTGTATCTACTGTTCATAGCTGTTAATACTGTTAATTACTGTTATTATGAGTGATAATATGTATATACCCGTGAATTACTGTTACTCACTGTATCTACTGTTCATAGCTGTTAATACTGTTAATTACTGTTATTATGAGTGATAATATGTATATACCCGTGAATTACTGTTACTCACTGTATCTACTGTTCATAGCTGTTAATACTGTTAATTACTGTTATTATGAGTGATAATATGTATATACCCGTGAATTACTGTTACTCACTGTATCTACTGTTCATAGCTGTTAATACTGTTAATTACTGTTATTATGAGTGATAATATGTATATACCGTGAATTATGTTACTACTGTATCTACTGTTCATAGCTGTTAATACTGTTAATTACTGTTATTATGAGTGATAATATGTATATACCCGTGAATTACTGTTACTCACTGTATCTACTGTTCATAGCTGTTAATACTGTTAATTACTGTTATTATGAGTGATAATATGTATATACCCGTGAATTACTGTTACTCACTGTATCTACTGTTCATAGCTGTTAATACTGTTAATTACTGTTATTATGAGTGATAATATGTATATACCCGTGAATTACTGTTACCTACTGTATCTACTGTTCATAGCTGTTAATACTGTTAATTACTGTTATTATGAGTGATAATATGTATATACCCGTGAATTACTGTTACTCACTGTATCTACTGTTCATAGCTGTTAATACTGTTAATTACTGTTATTATGAGTGATAATATGTATATACCCGTGAATTACTGTTACTCACTGTATCTACTGTTCATAGCTGTTAATACTGTTAATTACTGTTATTATGAGTGATAATATGTATATACCCGTGAATTACTGTTACCTACTGTATCTACTGTTCATAGCTGTTAATACTGTTAATTACTGTTATTATGAGTGATAATATGTATATACCCGTGAATACTGTTACTCACTGTATCTACTGTTCATAGCTGTTAATTAATTACTGTTATTATGAGTGATAATATGTATATACCCGTGAATTACTGTTACTCACTGTATCTACTGTTCATAGCTGTTAATACTGTTAATTACTGTTATTATGAGTGATAATATGTATATACCCGTGAATTACTGTTACTCACTGTATCTACTGTTCATAGCTGTTAATACTGTTAATTACTGTTATTATGAGTGATAATATGTATATACCCGTGAATTACTGTTACTCACTGTATCTACTGTTCATAGCTGTTAATACTGTTAATTACTGTTATTATGAGTGATAATATGTATATACCCGTGAATTACTGTTACTCACTGTATCTACTGTTCATAGCTGTTAATACTGTTAATTACTGTTATTATGAGTGATAATATGTATATACCCGTGAATTACTGTTACTCACTGTATCTACTGTTCATAGCTGTTAATACTGTTAATTACTGTTATTATGAGTGATAATATGTATATACCGTGAATTACTGTTACTCACTGTATCTACTGTTCATAGCTGTTAATACTGTTAATTACTGTTATTATGAGTGATAATATGTATATACCCGTGAATTACTGTTACTCACTGTATCTACTGTTCATAGCTGTTAATACTGTTAATTACTGTTATTATGAGTGATAATATGTATATACCCGTGAATTACTGTACTCACTGTATCTACTGTTCATAGCTGTTAATACTGTTAATACTGTTATTATGAGTGATAATATGTATATACCGTGAATTACTGTTACTCACTGTATCTACTGTTCATAGCTGTTAATACTGTTAATTACTGTTATTATGAGTGATAATATGTATATACCCGTGAATACTGTTACTCACTGTATCTACTGTTCATAGCTGTTAATACTGTTAATTACTGTTATTATGAGTGATAATATGTATATACCCGTGAATTACTGTTACTCACTGTATCTACTGTTCATAGCTGTTAATACTGTTAATTACTGTTATTATGAGTGATAATATGTATATACCGTGAATTACTGTTACCTACTGTATCTACTGTTCATAGCTGTTAATACTGTTAATTACTGTTATTATGAGTGATAATATGTATATACCCGTGAATTACTGTTACTCACTGTATCTACTGTTCATAGCTGTTAATACTGTTATTACTGTTATTATGAGTGATAATATGTATATACCCGTGAATTACTGTTACTCACTGTATCTACTGTTCATAGCTGTTAATACTGTTAATTACTGTTATTATGAGTGATAATATGTATATACCCGTGAATTACTGTTACTCACTGTATCTACTGTTCATAGCTGTTAATACTGTTAATTACTGTTATTATGAGTGATAATATGTATATACCCGTGAATTACTGTTACTCACTGTATCTACTGTTCATAGCTGTTAATACTGTTAATTACTGTTATTATGAGTGATAATATGTATATACCCGTGAATTACTGTTACTCACTGTATCTACTGTTCATAGCTGTTAATACTGTTAATTACTGTTATTATGAGTGATAATATGTATATACCCGTGAATTACTGTTACCTACTGTATCTACTGTTCATAGCTGTTAATACTGTTAATTACTGTTATTATGAGTGATAATATGTATATACCGTGAATTACTGTTACTCACTGTATCTACTGTTCATAGCTGTTAATACTGTTAATACTGTTATTATGAGTGATAATATGTATATACCCGTGAATTACTGTTACTCACTGTATCTACTGTTCATAGCTGTTAATACTGTTAATTACTGTTATTATGAGTGATAATATGTATATACCCGTGAATTACTGTTACTCACTGTATCTACTGTTCATAGCTGTTAATACTGTTAAATTACTGTTATTATGAGTGATAATATGTATATACCCGTGAATTACTGTTACTCACTGTATCTACTGTTCATAGCTGTTATACTGTTAATTACTGTTATTATGAGTGATAATATGTATATACCCGTGAATTACTGTTACTCACTGTATCTACTGTTCATAGCTGTTAATACTGTTAATAACTGTTATTATGAGTGATAATATGTATATACCCGTGAATTACTGTTACTCACTGTATCTACTGTTCATAGCTGTTAATACTGTTAATTACTGTTATTATGAGTGATAATATGTATATACCCGTGAATTACTGTTACCACTGTATCTACTGTTCATAGCTGTTAATACTGTTAATTACTGTTATTATGAGTGATAATATGTATATACCCGTGAATACTGTTACTCACTGTATCTACTGTTCATAGCTGTTAATACTGTTAATTACTGTTATTATGAGTGATAATATGTATATACCCGTGAATTACTGTTACTCACTGTATCTACTGTTCATAGCTGTTAATACTGTTAATTACTGTTATTATGAGTGATAATATGTATATACCCGTGAATTACTGTTACTCACTGTATCTACTGTTCATAGCTGTTAATACTGTTAATTACTGATTATGAGTGATAATATGTATATACCCGTGAATTACTGTTACTCACTGTATCTACTGTTCATAGCTGTTAATACTGTTAATTACTGTTATTATGAGTGATAATATGTATATACCCGTGAATTACTGTTACTCACTGTATCTACTGTTCATAGCTGTTAATACTGTTAATTACTGTTATTATGAGTGATAATATGTATATACCCGTGAATTACTGTTACTCACTGTATCTACTGTTCATAGCTGTTAATACTGTTAATTACTGTTATTATGAGTGATAATATGTATATACCGTGAATTACTGTTACTCACTGTATCTACTGTTCATAGCTGTTAATACTGTTAATTACTGTTATTATGAGTGATAATATGTATATACCGTGAATTACTGTACTCACTGTATCTACTGTTCATAGCTGTTAATACTGTTAATTACTGTTATTATGAGTGATAATATGTATATACCCGTGAATTACTGTTACTCACTGTATCTACTGTTATAGCTGTTAATACTGTTAATTACTGTTATTATGAGTGATAATATGTATATACCGTGAATTACTGTTACTCACTGTATCTACTGTTCATAGCTGTTAATACTGTTAATTACTGTTATTATGAGTGATAATATGTATATACCCGTGAATTACTGTTACCTACTGTATCTACTGTTCATAGCTGTTAATACTGTTAATTACTGTTATTATGAGTGATAATATGTATATACCCGTGAATTACTGTTACTCACTGTATCTACTGTTCATAGCTGTTAATACTGTTAATTACTGTTATTATGAGTGATAATATGTATATACCCGTGAATTACTGTTACTCACTGTATCTACTGTTCATAGCTGTTAATACTGTTAATTACTGTTATTATGAGTGATAATATGTATATACCCGTGAATTACTGTTACTCACTGTATCTACTGTTCATAGCTGTTAATACTGTTAATTACTGTTATTATGAGTGATAATATGTATATACCCGTGAATTACTGTTACTCACTGTATCTACTGTTCATAGCTGTTAATACTGTTAATTACTGTTATTATGAGTGATAATATGTATATACCCGTGAATTACTGTTACTCACTGTATCTACTGTTCATAGCTGTTAATACTGTTAATTACTGTTATTATGAGTGATAATATGTATATACCCGTGAATTACTGTTACTCACTGTATCTACTGTTCATAGCTGTTAATACTGTTAATTACTGTTATTATGAGTGATAATATGTATATACCCGTGAATTACTGTACTCACTGTATCTACTGTTCATAGCTGTTAATACTGTTAATTACTGTTATTATGAGTGATAATATGTATATACCCGTGAATTACTGTTACTCACTGTATCTACTGTTCATAGCTGTTAATACTGTTAATTACTGTTATTATGAGTGATAATATGTATATACCCGTGAATTACTGTTACTCACTGTATCTACTGTTCATAGCTGTTAATACTGTTAATTACTGTTATTATGAGTGATAATATGTATATACCCGTGAATTACTGTTACTCACTGTATCTACTGTTCATAGCTGTTAATACTGTTAATTACTGTTATTATGAGTGATAATATGTATATACCCGTGAATTACTGTTACTCACTGTATCTACTGTTCATAGCTGTTAATACTGTTAATTACTGTTATTATGAGTGATAATATGTATATACCCGTGAATTACTGTTACTCACTGTATCTACTGTTCATAGCTGTTAATACTGTTAATTACTGTTATTATGAGTGATAATATGTATATACCCGTGAATTACTGTTACCACTGTATCTACTGTTCATAGCTGTTAATACTGTTATTACTGTTATTATGAGTGATAATTGTATATACCGTGAATTACTGTTACTCACTGTATCTACTGTTCATAGCTGTTAATACTGTTAATTACTGTTATTATGAGTGATAATATGTATATACCCGTGAATTACTGTTACTCACTGTATCTACTGTTCATAGCTGTTAATACTGTTAATTACTGTTATTATGAGTGATAATATGTATATACCCGTGATTACTGTTACTCACTGTATCTACTGTTCATAGCTGTTAATACTGTTAATTACTGTTATTATGAGTGATAATATGTATATACCCGTGAATTACTGTTACTCACTGTATCTACTGTTCATAGCTGTTAATACTGTTAATTACTGTTATTATGAGTGATAATATGTATATACCCGTGAATTACTGTTACTCACTGTATCTACTGTTCATAGCTGTTAATACTGTTAATTACTGTTATTATGAGTGATAATATGTATACCCGTGAATTACTGTTACTCACTGTATCTACTGTTCATAGCTGTTATACTGTTAATTACTGTTATTATGAGTGATAATATGTATATACCCGTGAATTACTGTTACTCACTGTATCTACTGTTCATAGCTGTTAATACTGTTAATTACTGTATTATGAGTGATAATATGTATATACCCGTGAATTACTGTTACTCACTGTATCTACTGTTCATAGCTGTTAATACTGTTAATTACTGTTATTATGAGTGATAATATGTATATACCCGTGAATTACTGTTACTCACTGTATCTACTGTTCATAGCTGTTAATACTGTTAATTACTGTTATTATGAGTGATAATATGTATATACCCGTGAATTACTGTTACTCACTGTATCTACTGTTCATAGCTGTTAATACTGTTAATTACTGTTATTATGAGTGATAATATGTATATACCCGTGAATTACTGTTACTCACTGTATCTACTGTTCATAGCTGTTAATACTGTTAATTACTGTTATTATGAGTGATAATATGTATATACCCGTGAATTACTGTTACTCACTGTATCTACTGTTCATAGCTGTTAATACTGTTAATTACTGTTATTATGAGTGATAATATGTATATACCCGTGAATTACTGTTACTCACTGTATCTACTGTTCATAGCTGTTAATACTGTTAATTACTGTTATTATGAGTGATAATATGTATATACCCGTGAATTACTGTTACTCACTGTATCTACTGTTCATAGCTGTTAATACTGTTAATACTGTTATTATGAGTGATAATATGTATATACCCGTGAATTACTGTTACTCACTGTATCTACTGTTCATAGCTGTTAATACTGTTAATTACTGTTATTATGAGTGATAATATGTATATACCCGTGAATTACTGTTACCTACTGTATCTACTGTTCATAGCTGTTAATACTGTTAATAACTGTTATTATGAGTGATAATATGTATATACCCGTGAATTACTGTTACTCACTGTATCTACTGTTCATAGCTGTTAATACTGTTAATTACTGTTATTATGAGTGATAATATGTATATACCCGTGAATTACTGTTACTCACTGTATCTACTGTTCATAGCTGTTAATACTGTTAATTACTGTTATTATGAGTGATAATATGTATATACCCGTGAATTACTGTTACCACTGTATCTACTGTATAGCTGTTAATACTGTTAATTACTGTTATTATGAGTGATAATATGTATATACCCGTGAATTACTGTTACTCACTGTATCTACTGTTCATAGCTGTTAATACTGTTAATTACTGTTATTATGAGTGATAATATGTATATACCCGTGAATTACTGTTACTCACTGTATCTACTGTTCATAGCTGTTAATACTGTTAATTACTGTTATTATGAGTGATAATATGTATATACCCGTGAATTACTGTTACTCACTGTATCTACTGTTCATAGCTGTTAATACTGTTAATTACTGTTATTATGAGTGATAATATGTATATACCCGTGAATTACTGTTACTCACTGTATCTACTGTTCATAGCTGTTAATACTGTTAATTACTGTTATTATGAGTGATAATATGTATATACCCGTGAATTACTGTTACTCACTGTATCTACTGTTCATAGCTGTTAATACTGTTAATTACTGTTATTATGAGTGATAATATGTATATACCCGTGAATTACTGTTACCTACTGTATCTACTGTTCATAGCTGTTAATACTGTTAATACTGTTATTATGAGTGATAATATGTATATACCCGTGAATTACTGTTACTCACTGTATCTACTGTTCATAGCTGTTAATACTGTTAATTACTGTTATTATGAGTGATAATATGTATATACCCGTGAATTACTGTTACTCACTGTATCTACTGTTCATAGCTGTTAATACTGTTAATTACTGTTATTATGAGTGATAATATGTATATACCCGTGAATTACTGTTACTCACTGTATCTACTGTTCATAGCTGTTAATACTGTTAATTACTGTTATTATAAGTGATAATATGTATATACCCGTGAATTACTGTTACCTACTGTATCTACTGTTCATAGCTGTTAATACTGTTAATTACTGTTATTATCAGTGATAATATGTATATACCCGTGAATTACTGTTACTCACTGTATCTACTGTTCATAGCTGTTAATACTGTTAATTACTGTTATTATGAGTGATAATATGTATATACCCGTGAATTACTGTTACTCACTGTATCTACTGTTCATAGCTGTTAATACTGTTAATTACTGTTATTATGAGTGATAATATGTATATACCCGTGAATTACTGTTACTCACTGTATTTACTGTTCACAGCTGTTAATACCGTTAATTACTGTTATTATCAGTGATAATATGTATATACCCGTGAATTACTGTTACTCACTGTATACTGTTCATAGCTGTTAATACTGTTCATTACTGTTATTATGAGTGATAATATGTATATACCCGTGAATTACTGTTACTCACTGTATCTACTGTTCATAGCTGTTAATACTGTTAATTACTGTTATTATGAGTGATAATATGTATATACCCGTGAAATACTGTTACTCACTGTATCTACTGTTCATAGCTGTTAATACTGTTAATTACTGTTATTATGAGTGATAATATGTATATACCCGTGAATTACTGTTACTCACTGTATCTACTGTTCATAGCTGTTAATACTGTTAATTACTGTTATTATGAGTGATAATATGTATATACCCGTGAATTACTGTTACTCACTGTATCTACTGTTCATAGCTGTTAATACTGTTAATTACTGTTATTATGAGTGATAATATGTATATACCCGTGAATTATGTTACTCACTGTATCTACTGTTCATAGCTGTTAATACTGTTAATTACTGTTATTATGAGTGATAATATGTATATACCCGTGAATTACTGTTACTCACTGTATCTACTGTTCATAGCTGTTAATACTGTTAATTACTGTTATTATGAGTGATAATATGTATATACCCGTGAATTACTGTTACCACTGTATCTACTGTTCATAGCTGTTAATACTGTTAATTACTGTTATTATGAGTGATAATATGTATATACCGTGAATTACTGTTACTCACTGTATCTACTGTTCATAGCTGTTAATACTGTTAATTACTGTTATATGAGTGATAATATGTATATACCCGTGAATTACTGTTACTCACTGTATCTACTGTTCATAGCTGTTAATACTGTTAATTACTGTTATTATGAGTGATAATATGTATATACCGTGAATTACTGTTACTCACTGTATCTACTGTTCATAGCTGTTAATACTGTTAATTACTGTTATTATGAGTGATAATATGTATATACCCGTGAATTACTGTTACTCACTGTATCTACTGTTCATAGCTGTTAATACTGTTAATTACTGTTATTATGAGTGATAATATGTATATACCCGTGAATTACTGTTACTCACTGTATCTACTGTTCATAGCTGTTAATACTGTTAATTACTGTTATTATGAGTGATAATATGTATATACCCGTGAATTACTGTTACTCACTGTATCTACTGTTCATAGCTGTTAATACTGTTAATTACTGTTATTATGAGTGATAATATGTATATACCCGTGAATTACTGTTACCCACTGTATCTACTGTTCATAGCTGTTAATACTGTTAATACTGTTATTATGAGTGAATAAGATGTATACCCGTGAATTACTGTTACTCACTGTATCTACTGTTCATAGCTGTTAATACTGTTAATTACTGTTATTATGAGTGATAATATGTATATACCCGTGAATTACTGTTACTCACTGTATCTACTGTTCATAGCTGTTAATACTGTTAATTACTGTTATTATGAGTGATAATATGTATATACCCGTGAATTACTGTTACTCACTGTATTTACTGTTCATAGCTGTTAATACTGTTAATTACTGTTATTATGAGTGATAATATGTATATACCCGTGAATTACTGTTACTCACTGTATCTACTGTTCATAGCTGTTAATACTGTTAATTAC
The DNA here is from genome assembly GCF_041260155.1 of Ptychodera flava. Classification (NCBI taxonomy): domain Eukaryota; kingdom Metazoa; phylum Hemichordata; class Enteropneusta; family Ptychoderidae; genus Ptychodera; species Ptychodera flava. Next base: position 52,458 of record NW_027248324.1, read on the forward strand.
TGTTATTATGAGTGATAATATGTATATACCCGTGAATTACTGTTACCTACTGTATCTACTGTTCATAGCTGTTAATACTGTTAATTACTGTTATTATGAGTGATAATATGTATATACCCGTGAATTACTGTTACTCACTGTATCTACTGTTCATAGCTGTTAATACTGTTAATTACTGTTATTATGAGTGATAATATGTATATACCGTGAATTACTGTTACTCACTGTATCTACTGTTCATAGCTGTTAATACTGTTAATTACTGTTATTATGAGTGATAATATGTATATACCCGTGAATTACTGTTACTCACTGTATCTACTGTTCATAGCTGTTAATACTGTTAATTACTGTTATTATGAGTGATAATATGTATATACCCGTGAATTACTGTTACTCACTGTATCTACTGTTCATAGCTGTTAATACTGTTAATTACTGTTATTATGAGTGATAATATGTATATACCCGTGAATTACTGTTACTCACTGTATCTACTGTTCATAGCTGTTAATACTGTTAATTACTGTTATTATGAGTGATAATATGTATATACCGTGAATTACTGTTACTCACTGTATCTACTGTTCATAGCTGTTAATACTGTTAATTACTGTTATTATAGTGATAATATGTATATACCCGTGAATTACTGTTACTCACTGTATCTACTGTTCATAGCTGTTAATACTGTTAATTACTGTTATTATGAGTGATAATATGTATATACCCGTGAATTACTGTTACTCACTGTATCTACTGTTCATAGCTGTTAATACTGTTAATTACTGTTATTATGAGTGATAATATGTATATACCCGTGAATTACTGTTACTCACTGTATCTACTGTTCATAGCTGTTAATACTGTTAATTACTGTTATTATGAGTGATAATATGTATATACCCGTGAATTACTGTTACCACTGTATCTACTGTCATAGCTGTTAATACTGTTAATTACTGTTATTATGAGTGATAATATGTATATACCCGTGAATTACTGTTACTCACTGTATCTACTGTTCATAGCTGTTAATACTGTTAATTACTGTTATTATGAGTGATAATATGTATATACCCGTGAATTACTGTTACCTACTGTATCTACTGTTCATAGCTGTTAATACTGTTAATTACTGTTATTATGAGTGATAATATGTATATACCCGTGAATTACTGTTACTCACTGTATCTACTGTTCATAGCTGTTAATACTGTTAATTACTGTTATTATGAGTGATAATATGTATATACCCGTGAATTACTGTTACTCACTGTATCTACTGTATAGCTGTTAATACTGTTAATTACTGTTATTATGAGTGATAATATGTATATACCCGTGAATTACTGTTACCACTGTATCTACTGTTCATAGCTGTTAATACTGTTAATTTACTGTTATTATGAGTGATAATATGTATATACCCGTGAATTACTGTTACCTACTGTATCTACTGTTCATAGCTGTTAATACTGTTAATTACTGTTATTATGAGTGATAATATGTATATACCCGTGAATTACTGTTACTCACTGTATCTACTGTTCATAGCTGTTAATACTGTTAATTACTGTTATTATGAGTGATAATATGTAATACCCGTGAATTACTGTTACTCACTGTATCTACTGTTCATAGCTGTTAATACTGTTAATTACTGTTATTATGAGTGATAATATGTATATACCCGTGAATTACTGTTACCACTGTATCTACTGTTCATAGCTGTTAATACTGTTAATTACTGTTATTATGAGTGAAATATGTATATACCGTGAATTACTGTTACTCACTGTATCTACTGTTCATAGCTGTTAATACTGTTAATTACTGTTATTATGAGTGATAATATGTATATACCCGTGAATTACTGTACTCACTGTATCTACTGTTCATAGCGTTAATACTGTTAATTACTGTTATTATGAGTGATAATATGTATATACCCGTGAATTACTGTTACCTACTGTATCTACTGTTCATAGCTGTTAATACTGTTAATACTTTATTATCATGATAATATGTATACCGTGAATTATGTTACTCACACAACCTGCACTTAGTGCACTTTCAATGTCACTGAGTTTTTACATCGGATCAACGATGAATTTTTCCTGTAACAGTCGTTCCTGTGGCACCTGTCCGCAGGCCAGGTGGAAAGGGGTTGCTCATATACCCTTCAATGCTGATGATGTGATTAGTACATTCAAACTGCTTTCAACGTCATCTTTATCAGCTGAATGTGTAATGCGTTTACCAAGGCAAGTGATGATGTATTCCATTCAAGAAAACCAAAAGTGCATTCATTCAATATCGGGTTGGAATGATGTTGTCAAAGAAGCATATACTGCAGCACGTAAAATGTGTCATCCATCATCGGGGGATTTTCCCCTTTACCAGAACATTCAGGGGTGATTTCACCAGTTCATGTGTTATACTTGTATCTGTAAGGTATGACTTCCACCATTTCATGGGGAGGGCCTCGCTCCCCTGACAAATGCCGACATATCAACAGAGGGGAATCCCTCTGGATGGATGAAACACTGCACGCCTTGCTCTACAATACACGGAGATCAGCTGGTAAATCAAGGATTGGCCCGATTGTAGAGCAAATGCGTAGTATGATATCTTTTACCTCTTCACCATGGGGTAAAAAGTCTAAGAAAGTTAGTATGTGGTCTTGTCCGTAAACTGTAATATAGTGACAAAAGTTGTGCCTACTTTGTTACTTCTATGTCTCATTGATGGACATATCAGCCATTGTTTTACGTCCTAATTTTATCTGACAAGGAATCATCTTCGGTAAGGTTACTATTCGCTATTTATTTGATAATCTTACTCGTGTGTTACAGAAACCGAAAATTGACCGTTCGATAGCTGATACACAAATACACTATTAATCGAAGGCTGGTGACATGGTAGTGATTTTCTCAATTGCTCAAATCACAAAAAAATGAAATAAAGAATGTGAAAGAATTAACCTTTATGTATGATATCATGATATACATATGATTTAACACTTGAATTATGACAACACACAATAATAACATTAATAACAGTTATAACAATAAATTATAGGGGGTAACAGTAATTTACGGCTATAAACATATTATCACTGATAATAACAGTAATAAACAGTATCGACAGCTACGAACAGTAGATCAGTTGGTAACAATAATTCACAGGTATATACATCTATTCACTGATAATAACAGAATTAAACAGTATTAACAGCCATGAGCAAGATACATTAGGTAACAGTAATTCATAGGTATATACATACCGGTATAATCACAAATTATATCATTAATAAACAGTATTATTAACAGCTATGAACAGTAGATACGGTATGTAACAGTAATTCACGGATATATACATATTATCACTGATAAAAACAGTAATAAACAGTATTAACAGCTCTGAACAGTAGATGCAGTAGGTAACAGTAATTCACGGGTATATACATATTATCACTCATAATAACAGTAATTAACATTAACGCAAAGAAACGACACCGAGACAGGGCTTGGCCGAAACCCAGGGGCGATGGAACATCCGGGCGTCGTGGCGGCCTTTCCCGTGAAGCAAGTCGCAGATTTGAATGACCTCAAGGGAGGGCAACGTGTTACCCAGGATGCACCTACTGCCACGGCGGGGATGCACGGCATCGTGGCGGCCTGGAAGATGACACGGACCCCTTGCGGGATCATGCCATGCATCGGGCAACGTGGTACCATGGTCCCTCCGGATCCGCGACAGCAGCCCCATGGAACTTTATTGAGATTTGATCATCCAAATAACATCAAGATAGAAATGTGACAAACTGTAATATGTCTGTATGTGGGTTGCTAATGCCGCAGCTTGCTTTCATTTTTTTTTTTTTTTTTTGTGGTGGGTGGGAGGGGATTTGTGATGTGTACGTTATCGTTGCAGGAGCTGAAGTGGCGGCAAATGGCTTTGGCCAAGGGGGTATGCATGGATAGCTGATGGTCAGTGATGCGAGCAGATAACGGGTTGGACGTCATGCAAGGCATGCATGGCATTCATATTTGATAGTGAGGGTGGACAAGAAGCAGCTGTGATTCGAGAGGCAAGGGTTCATTGTGTGTTCAGCAGAAGTGTGAGGCGTGGTTGTGAGGCAAAGGTAGAATGGCCTGCGTCTCCGTGCCCTTCCCCGCGTTAACCATGATTATAGCAAGCCATAATCATCCAGTATTAACAGCTATGAACAGTAAATACAGTAGGTAACAGTAATTCACGGGTATATATATTCATATTTTCACTGATATAATAACAGTATTTAACAGTATTAACAGCTATGAACAGTAGATACAGTAGGTAACATTAATTCACGGGTATATGCATATTATCTCTGATAATAACAGTATTAAACAGTATTAACAGCTATGAACAGTAAATACAGTGAGTAACAGCAATTCATGGGTATATACACATTATCATTGATAATAACTGTAACAAATAGTATTAACAGCTATCAACAGAAGATGCAGTAGATAACAGTAATTCACGGGTAGATACATATATTTACTGATAATAACAATAATACATGGTATTAACAGCTATGAATAGTGTATACAGTAGGTAACAGTAATTCACAGGTATATACATATTACCACTGATAATAACAGTAATAAACAGTACTAAAAGCTATGAACAGTAGATACAGTGGGTAACAGTAATTCACGGATATATACATATTATCACTCATAATAACAGTAATTGACAGTATTAACAGCAATGAACAGTAAATACAGTGAGTAACAGTAATTCACGGGTATATACATATTATCACTGATAATAACAGTAATTAACAGTATTAACAGCTATGAACACTAGATACAGTAGGTAACAGTAATTCACGGGTATATACATATTATCACTGATAATAACAGTAATAAACAGTACTAAAAGCTGTAAACAGTAGATACAGTAGGTAACAGTAATTCACGGGTATATACATATTATCACTCATAATAACAGTAATTAACAGTATTAACAGCAATGAACAGTAAATAAAGTGAGTAACAGTAATTCACGGGTGTATACATATTATCACTCATAATAACAGTAATGAACAGTATTAACAGCTATTAACACTTGATACAGTAGGTAACAGTAATTGACGGATATATAAATATTGTCACTCATAATTTGTAAGCACACACCGCTACACAGGATAAGGCATTCAAGGAATTTAATAAGCAACAGTGGACAAATACAAAGCAGTGATAACCTCACTAAGGAAAATACAATGTCGAGCAAAAACTAAGCACAAAATATCTCAAAGATTGGGTGTGGGGTCTCCGCCAGTCTGCTTCCTTGGCAAAGGTTTGGGTTGCAAAGTTGTGTTTGGAGACCTTTGGAAAGCCGAAAGTGAAAGTGGTTCCACCAGCCGGTGGAGACCACCTTCTTGAGTGGGGGTACATGCAATGAACGGCCCAAATCTCCGTCCAGTCAAACAGAGTGGACGGAGAGACCCCCATGCCAGTATTAAGATGACTACGTAAGCAAAATGGAAAGCTGGAAAGCAGGTAATGAGCTGTCTACGTCAGTGCTTCACGAACTCTACGGCGAGTGGAGAGGGCGCAGTCAAAATTGTAACATCCTTAGCTCGGTTATTGAACCAATCTTTTTTTACGATTGGGGATTTAGTCGAGCGGTTTGTCTGTTGTCCTCTGCGCTAGGTGATTGGGTGCCGTGCATTGTGCGTTCGGGTCCCGGTTGATACCATCGTATTTCAGCAATGCAAAGTGACTTCGGGACATGTTTGTTCTGCACGCGGCCTAGCTCCGTGGACTTACAAACTAGATTTGTGTTAACACACAATTCCTTATTAACAGTAATAAACAGTATTAACAGCTATAAACAGTAGATACAGTAGGTAACAGTAATTCACGGGTATATACATATTATCACTCATAATAACTGTAATTAACAGTATTAACAGCTATGAACAGGAGATACAGTAGGTAACAGTAATTCACTGGTATATACATATTATCACTCATAATAACAGTATTTAACAATATTAACAGCTATAAACAGTAGATACAGTAGGTAACAGTAATTCACGGGTATATACATATTATCACTCATAATAACAGTAATTAACAGTATTAACAGCAATGAACAGTAGATACAGTGAGTAACATAATTCACAGGTATATACATATTATCACTCATAATAACAGTAATTAACAGTATTAACAGCTATGAACAGTATATACAGTAGGTAACAGTAATTCAAGGGTATATACATATTATCACTCATAATAACAGTAATTAACAGTATTAACAGCAATGAACATTAAATAAAGTGAGTAACAGTAATTCACGCGTATATACATATTATCAATCATAATAACTGTAATTAACAGTATTAACAGCTGGAACAGTAGATACAGTAGGTAACAGTAAATCACAGGTATATACATATTATCACTCATAATAACAGTAATTAACAGTATTAACAGCTATGAACAGTAGATACAGTAGGTAACAGTAATTCACGGGTATATACATATTATCACTCATAATAATAGTTATTAACAGTATTAACAGCTATGAACAGTAGATACAGTGAGTAACAGTATTTCACGGGTATATACATATTATCACTCATAATAACAGTAATTAACAGTATTAACAGCAATGAACAGTAAATACAGTGAGTAACAGTAATTCATGGGTATATACAAATTATCACTCATAATAACAGTAAGTAACAGTATTAACAGCTATGAACAGTAGATACAGTAGGTAACAGTAATTCACAGGTATATACATATTATCACTCATAATAACAGTAATTAACAGTATTAACAGCTATGAACAGTAAATACAGTAGGTAACAGTAATTCAAGGGTATATACATATTATCACTCATAATAACAGTAATAAACAGTATTAACAGCTATGAACAGTAAATACAGTAGGTAACAGTAATTCAAGGGTATATACATATTATCACTCATAATAACAGTAATTAACAGTATTAACAGCAATGAACAGTAAATACAGTGAGTAACAGTAATTCACGGGTATATACATATTATCACTGATAATAACAGTAATTAACAGTATTAACAGCTATGAACAGTAGATACAGTAGGTAACAGTAATTCACGGGTATATACATATTATCACTCATAATAACAATAGTTAACAGTATTAACAGCAATGAACAGTAAATACAGTGGGTAACAGTAATTCACGGGTGTGTACATATTATCACTCATAACAACAGTAATTAACAGTATTAACAGCTATGAACAGTAGATACAGTAGGTAACAGTAATTCACGGGTATATACATATTGTGACTCATAATAACAGTAATTAACAGTATTAACAGCTATGAACAGTAGATACAGTGAGTAACAGTAATTCACGGGTAACTACATATTATCACTCATACAGTAATTAACAGTATTAACAGCTATGAACAGTAGATACAGTAGGTAACAGTAATTCACGGGTATATACATATTATCACTCATAATAACAGTAATTAACAGTATTAACAGCTATGAACAGTAGATACAGTGAGTAACAGTATTTCACGGGTATATACATATTATCACTCATAATAACAGTAATTAACAGTATTAACAGCTATGAACAGTAGATACAGTGAGTAACAGTATTTCACGGGTATATACATATTATCACTCATAATAACAGTAATTAACAGTATTAACAGCTATGAACAGTAGATACAGTGAGTAACAGTATTTTACGGGTATATACATATTTTCACTCATAATAACAGTTATTAACAGTATTAACAGCTATGAACAGTAGATACAGTGAGTAACAGTAATTCACGGGTATATACATATTATCACTCATAATAACAGTAATTAACAGTATTAACAGCTATGAACAGTAGATACAGTAGGTAACAGTAATTCACGGGTATATACATATTATCACTCATAATAACAGTAATTAACAGTATTAACAGCTATGAACAGTAAATACAGTGAGTAACAGTAATTCACGGGTATATACATATTATCTCTCATAATAACAGTAATTAACAGTATTAACAGCTATGAACAGTAAATACAGTGAGTAACAGTATTTCACGGGTATATACATATTCTCACTCATAATAACAGTAATTAACAGTATTTACAGCAATGAACAGTAAATACAGTAGGTAACAGTAATTCAAGGGTTTATACATATTATCACTCATAATAACAGTAATTAACAGTATTAACAGCTATGAACAGTAGATACAGTGAGTAACAGTAATTCACGGGTATATACATATTATCACTCATAATAACAGTAATTAACAGTATTAACAGCTATGAACAGTAGATACAGTGAGTAACAGTATTTTACGGTATATACATATTTTCATTCATAATTACAGTTATTAACAGTATTAACAGCTATGAACAGTAGATAGAGTGGGTAACAGTAATTGACGGGTATATACATATTATCACTCATAATAACAGTAATTAACAGTATTAACAGCTATGAACAGTAGATACAGTAGGTAACAGTAATTCACGGGTATATACATATTATCACTCATAATAACAGTAATTAACAGTATTAACAGCTATGAACAGTAAATACAGTGAGTAACAGTAATTCACGGGTATATACATATTATCTCTCATAATAACAGTAATTAACAGTATTAACAGCTATGAACAGTAAATACAGTGAGTAACAGTATTTCACGGGTGTATACATATTCTCACTCATAATAACAGTAATTAACAGTATTTACAGCAATGAACAGTAAATACAGTATGTAACAGTAATTCAAGGGTTTATACATATTATCACTCATAATAACAGTAATTAACAGTATTAACAGCTATGAACAGTAGATACAGTGAGTAACAGTATTTCACGGGTATATACATATTATCACTCATAATAACAGTAATTAACAGTATTAACAGCTATGAACAGTAGATACAGTGAGTAACAGTATTTTACGGGTATATACATATTTTCACTCATAATAACAGTTATTAACAGTATTAACAGCTATGAACAGTAGATACAGTGAGTAACAGTAATTCACGGGTATATACATATTATCACTCATAATAACAGTAATTAACAGTATTAACAGCTATGAACAGTAGATACAGTAGGTAAAAGTAATTCACGGGTATATACATATTATCACTCATAATAACAGTAATTAACAGTATTAACAGCTATGAACAGTAATACAGTGACTAACAGTAATTCACGGGTATATACATATTATCTCTCATAATAACAGTAATTAACAGTATTAACAGCTATGAACAGTAAATACAGTGAGTAACAGTATTTCACGGGTATATACATATTCTCACTCATAATAACAGTAATTAACAGTATTTACAGCAATGAACAGTAAATACAGTAGGTAACAGTAATTCAAGGGTTTATACATATTATCACTCATAATAACAGTAATTAACAGTATTAACAGCTATGAACAGTAGATACAGTGAGTAACAGTATTTCACGGGTATGTACATATTATCACTCATAATAACAGTAATTAACAGTATTAACAGCTATGAACAGTAGATACAGTGAGTAACAGTATTTTACGGGTATATACATATTTTCATTCATAATTACAGTTATTAACAGTGTTAACAGCTATGAACAGTAGATAGAGTGAGTAACAGTAATTCACGGGTATATACATATTATCACTCATAATAACAGTAATTAACAGTATTAACAGCTATGAACAGTAGATACAGTAGGTAACAGTAATTCACGGGTATATACATATTATCACTCATAATAACAGTAATTAACAGTATTAACAGCTATGAAACAGTAGATACAGTGAGTAACAGTAATTCACGGGTATATACATATTATCTCTCATAATAACAGTAATTAACAGTATTAACAGCTATGAACAGTAAATACAGTGAGTAACAGTATTTCACGGGTATATACATATTATCACTCATAATAACAGTAATTAACAGTATTTACAGCAATGAACAGTAAATACAGTGAGTAACAGTAATTCACGGGTATATACATATTATCACTGATAATAACAATAATTGACAGTATTAACAGCTATGAACAGTAAATACAGTGAGTAACAGTATTCACGGGTATATACATATTATCACTCATAATAACAGTAATTAACAGTATTAACAGCAATGAACAGTAAATACAGTGGGTAACAGTAATTCACGGGTATATACATATTATCACTCATAATAACAGTAATTAACAGTATTAACAGCAATGAACAGTAAATACAGTGGGTAACAGTAATTCACGGCTATGTACAAATTATCACTCATAGTAACAGTAATTAACAGTATTAACAGCTATGAACAGTAAATACAGTAGGTAACAGTAATTTACGGGTATATACATATTATCACTCATAATAACAGTAATTAACAGTATTAACAGCTATGAACAGTAAATACAGTAGGTAACAGTAATTCACGGGTATATACATATTATCACTCATAATAACAGTAATTAACAGTATTAACAGCTATGAACAGTAGATACAGTGAGTAACAGTAATTCACGGGTATATACATATTATCACTCATAATAACAGTAATTAACAGTATTAACAGCTATGAACAGTAGATACAGTAGGTAAAAGTAATTCACGGGTATATACATATTATCACTCATAATAACAGTAATTAACAGTATTAACAGCTATGAACAGTAAATACAGTGAGTAACAGTAATTCACGGGTATATACATATTATCTCTCATAATAACAGTAATTACAGTATTAACAGCTATGAACAGTAAATACAGTGAGTAACAGTATTTGACGGGTATATACATATTCTCACTCATAATAACAGTAATTAACAGTATTTACAGCAATGAACAGTAAATACAGTAGGTAACAGTAATTCAAGGGTTTATACATATTATCACTCATAATAACAGTAATTAACAGTATTAACAGCTATGAACAGTAGATACAGTGAGTAACAGTATTTCACGGGTATGTACATATTATCACTCATAATAACAGTAATTAACAGTATTAACAGCTATGAACAGTAGATACAGTGAGTAACAGTATTTTACGGGTATATACATATTTTCATTCATAATTACAGTTATTAACAGTATTAACAGCTATGAATAGTAGATAGAGTGAGTAACAGTAATTCACGGGTATATACATATTATCACTCATAATAACAGTAATTAACAGTATTAACAGCTATGAACAGTAGATACAGTAGGTAACAGTAATTCACGGGTATATACATATTTCACTCATAATAACAGTAATTAACAGTATTAACAGCTATGAACAGTAAATACAGTGAGTACAGTATTTCACGGGTATATATATATTATCACTCATAATAACAGTAATTAACAGTATTTACAGCAATGAACAGTAAATACAGTGAGTAACAGTAATTCACGGGTATATACATATTATCACTGATAATAACAATAATTGACAGTATTAACAGCTATGAACAGTAAATACAGTGAGTAACAGTAATTCACGGGTATATACATATTATCACTCATAATAACAGTAATTAACAGTATTAACAGCAATGAACAGTAAATACAGTGGGTAACAGTAATTCACGGGTATATACATATTATCACTCATAATAACAGTAATTAACAGTATTAACAGCAATGAACAGTAAATACAGTGGGTAACAGTAATTCACGGCTATGTACAAATTATCACTCATAGTAACAGTAATTATCAGTATTAACAGCTATGAACAGTAAATACAGTAGGTAACAGTAATTCACGGGTATATACATATTATCACTCATAATAACAGTAATTAACAGTATTAACAGCTATGAACAGTAAATACAGTAGGTAACAGTAATTCACGGGTATATACATATTATCACTCATAATAACAGTAATTAACAGTATTAACAGCTATGAACAGTAGATACAGTGAGTAACAGTAATTCACGGGTATATACATATTATCACTCATAATAACAGTAATTAACAGTATTAACAGCTATGAACAGTAGATACAGTAGGTAAAAGTAATTCACGGGTATATACATATTATCACTCATAATAACAGTAATTAACAGTATTAACAGCTATGAACAGTAAATACAGTGAGTAACAGTAATTCACGGGTATATACATATTATCTCTCATAATAACAGTAATTAACAGTATTAACAGCTATGAACAGTAAATACAGTGAGTAACAGTATTTGACGGGTATATACATATTCTCACTCATAATAACAGTAATTAACAGTATTTACAGCAATGAACAGTAAATACAGTAGGTAACAGTAATTCAAGGGTTTATACATATTATCACTCATAATAACAGTAATTAACAGTATTAACAGCTATGAACAGTAGATACAGTGAGTAACAGTATTTCACGGGTATGTACATATTATCACTCATAATAACAGTAATTAACAGTATTAACAGCTATGAACAGTAGATACAGTGAGTAACAGTATTTACGGGTATATACATATTTTCATTCATAATTACAGTTATTAACAGTATTAACAGCTATGAATAGTAGATAGAGTGAGTAACAGTAATTCACGGGTATATACATATTATCACTCATAATAACAGTAATTAACAGTATTAACAGCTATGAACAGTAGATACAGTAGGTAACAGTAATTCACGGGTATATACATATTATCACTCATAATAACAGTAATTAACAGTATTAACAGCTATGAACAGTAAATACAGTGAGTAACAGTAATTCACGGGTACATACATATTATCTCTCATAATAACAGTAATTAACAGTATTAACAGCTATGAACAGTAAATACAGTGAGTAACAGTATTTCACGGGTATATACATATTATCACTCATAATAACAGTAATTAACAGTATTTACAGCAATGAACAGTAAATACAGTGAGTAACAGTAATTCACGGGTATATACATATTATCACTGATAATAACAATAATTGACAGTATTAACAGCTATGAACAGTAAATACAGTGAGTAACAGTAATTCACGGGTATATACATATTATCACTCATAATAACAGTAATTAACAGTATTAACAGCAATGAACAGTAAATACAGTGGGTAACAGTAATTCACGGGTATATACATATTATCACTCATAATAACAGTAATTAACAGTATTAACAGCAATGAACAGTAAATACAGTGGGTAACAGTAATTCACGGGTATGTACATATTATCACTCATAGTAACAGTAATTATCAGTATTAACAGCTATGAACAGTAAATACAGTAGGTAACAGTAATTCACGGGTATATACATATTATCACTCATAATAACAGTAATTAACAGTATTAACAGCTATGAACAGTAAATACAGTAGGTAACAGTAATTCACGGGTATATACATATTATCACTGATAATAACAGTAATTAACAGTATTAACAGCTATGAACAGTAGATACAGTGAGTAACAGTAATTCACGGGTATATACATATTATCACTCATAATAACAGTTATTAACAGTATTAACAGCTATGAACAGTAGATACAGTGAGTAACAGTATTTCACGGGTATATACATATTATCACTCATAATAACAGTTATTAACAGTATTAACAGCTATGAACAGTAGATACAGTGAGTAACAGTATTTCACGGGTATATACATATTATCACTCATAATAACAGTAATTAACAGTATTAACAGTAAATACAGTGAGTAACAGTAATTCACGGGTATATACATATTATCACTCATAATAACAGTAATTAACAGTATTAACAGCTATGAACAGTAGATACAGTAGGTAACAGTAATTCACGGGTATATACATATTATCACTCATAATAACAGTTATTAACAGTATTAACAGCTATGAACAGTAGATACAGTGAGTAACAGTAATTCACGGGTATATACATATTATCACTCATAATAACAGTAATTAACAGTATTAACAGCTATGAACAGTAGATACAGTGAGTAACAGTAATTTACGGGTATATACATATTATCACTCATAATAACAGTAATTAACAGTATTAACAGCTATGAACAGTAGATACAGTAGGTAACAGTAATTCACGGGTATATACATATTATCACTCATAATAACAGTAATTAACAGTATTAACAGCTATGAACAGTAAATACAGTAGGTAACAGTAATTCAAGGGTATATACATATTATCACTCATAATAACAGTAATTAACAGTATTAACAGCAATGAACAGTAAATACAGTGGGTAACAGTAATTCACGGGTATGTACAAATTATCACTCATAGTAACAGTAATTATCAGTATTAACAGCTATGAACAGTAAATACAGTAGGTAACAGTAATTCACGGGTATATACATATTATCACTCATAATAACAGTAATTAACAGTATTAACAGCAATGAACAGTAAATACAGTGAGTAACAGTAATTCACGGGTATATACATATTATCACTCATAATAACAATAATTAACAGTATTAACAGCTATGAACAGTAAATACAGTAGGTAACAGTAATTCACGGGTATATACATATTATCACTCATAATAACAGTAATTAACAGTATTAACAGCTATGAACAGTACATACAGTCAGTAACAGTAATTCACGGGTATATACATATTATCACTCATAATAACAGTAATTAACAGTATTAACAGCTATGAACAGTAGATACAGTGAGTAACAGTAATTCACGGGTATATACATATTATCACTCATAATAACAGTAATTAACAGTATTAACAGCTATCAACAGTAGATACAGTGAGTAACAGTAATTCACGGGTATATACATATTATCACTCATAATAACAGTAATTAACAGTATTAACAGCTAAGAACAGTAGATACAGTGAGTAACAGTAATTCACGGGTATATACATATTATCACTGATAATAACAGTAATTTACAGTATTAACAGCTATGAACAGTAGATACAGTCAGTAACAGTAATTCACGGGTATATACATGTTATCGCTCATAATAACAGTAATTAACAGTATTAACAGCTATGAACAGTAGAAACAGTGAGTAACAGTAATTCACGGGTATATACATATTATCACTCATAATAACAGTAATTAACAGTATTAACAGCTATCAACAGTAGATACAGTGAGTAACAGTAATTCACGGGTATATACATATTATCACTCATAATAACAGTAATTAACAGTATTAACAGCTATGAACAGTAGATACAGTGAGTAACAGTAATTCACGGGTATATACATATTATCACTCATAATAACAGTTATTAATAGTATTAACAGCTATGAACAGTAGATACAGTAGGTAACAGTAATTCACGGGTATATACATATTATCACTCATAATAACAGTAATTACAGTATTAACAGCTATGAACAGTAGATATAGTGAGTAACAGTAATTCACGGGTATATACATATTATCACTCATAATAACAGTAATTAACAGTATTAACAGGTATGAACAGTAGATACAGTGAGTAACAGTAATTCACGGGTATATACATATTATCACACATAATAACAGTTATTAACAGTATTAACAGCTATGAACAGTAGATACAGTAGGTAACAGTAATTCACGGGTATATACATATTATCACTCATAATAACAGTAATTAACAGTATTAACAGCTATGAACAGTAGATACAGTGAGTAACAGTATTTCACGGGTATATACATATTATCACTCATAATAACAGTAATTAACAGTATTAACAGCTATGAACAGTAGATACAGTGAGTAACAGTAATTCACGGGTAATTACATATTATCACTCATAATAACAGTAATTAACAGATGAGTATTAACAGCTATGAACAGTAGATAGAGTGAGTAACAGTAATTCACGGGTATATACATATTATCACTCATAATAACAGTAATTAACGTATTAACAGCTATGAACAGTAGATACAGTAGGCAACAGTAATTCATGGGTATATACATATTATCACTCATAATAACAGTAATTAACAGTATTAACAGCTATGAACAATAGATACAGTGAGTAACAGTAATTCACGGGTATATACATATTATCACTCATAATAACAGTAATTAACAGTATTAACAGCTATGAAACAGTAGATACAGTAGGTAACAGTAATTCACGGGTATATACATATTATCACTCATAATAACAGTAATTAACAGTATTAACAGCTATGAACAGTAGATACAGTAAGTAACAGTAATTCACGGGTATATACATATTATCACTCATAATAACAGTAATTAACAGTATTAACAGCTAGGAACAGTAGATACAGTAGGTAACAGTAATTTACGGGTATATACATATTATCACTCATAATAACAGTAATTGACAGTATTAACAGCTATGAACAGTAAATACAGTGGGTAACAGTAATTCACGGGTATGTACATATTATCACTCATAATAATAGTAAATATAGCTGCAAGCAGCGATTACCGGGTTTCGACACAAGTGGCAGCATTAGAGCAAAAGAAAATTAGATTATGCGCATAATTAATGAAGTACAGGATGTGGTGTCATATGGTCTCCCATCATACCAAATATGACAGGTGTAGCACTTGTGGTTACTTAGTTATGGACATTTACTCATATTTAAGGTCAAAGGTCATCGAGGTCACATGACATTTTGTCAAAAAAATTGTATTGTTAAGCTATCCCTATATACCAAAAATCAGACCTCTAGCTCTATTGGCTGGCTCAGAATTAGATATGCGCATAATTAATTAGGTGTAGGATGTGGTGTCATAAGGTCTCCCATCATACCAAATATGAAAGGTGTAGCCCTTCTGGTTACTTAGTTATGGACATGTACGCATATTTGAGGTCAAAGGTCATCGAGGTCACATGATATTTTTCTCCAAAAAATTGTAATGCTATGTTATCCCTATATACCAAAAATTAGACCTCTTGCTCTATTGGCTGTCTCAGAATTAGATATGCACATAATTAATGAGGTACAGGATGTGATGTCATAAGGTCTCCGATCATACCAAATATGAAGGGTCTAGCACTTGGGGTTACTTAGTTATGCCCATATATGTATATATAAGGTCAAAGGTCATGAAGGTCACATGACATTTTGTCAAAAAAAATTGTACTGCTAAGTTGTCCCTATATACCAAAAATCAGACCTCAAGCTCTATTGGCTGGCTCAGAATTAGATATGCGCATAATTAATTAGGTACAGGATGTGATGTCATAAGGTCTCCCATCATACCAAATATGAAGGGTGTACCACTTGTGGTTACTGAGTTATGGACATATACGTATATTCAAGGTCAAAGGTCATCGAGGTCACATGATATTTGTCAAAACAATTGTAATGATATGTTATCCCTATATACCAAAAATCAGACCTCTAGCTCTATTGCTGGGCTCAGAATTAGATATGCGCATAATTAATGAGGTCTGGTCACGTGACATATTTGCAATAGATTTCTATCCCATAGTAGTCCCTATGTACCAAAATTGGGATCTCTAGCCCTATTGGTTAGCCTAGAATTAGATATGCGCATAAATAATGAGGTCTGGTCATGTGACATATTTGCAATAGATTTCTATCCCATAGTAGTCCCTGTGTACCAAAATTCGGATCTCTAGCCCTATTTGTTAGCCTAGAATTAGATATGCGCATAATTAATGAGGTCTGGTCACGTGACATATTTGCAATAGATTTCTATCCCATAGTAGTCCCTGTGTACCAAAATTCGGATCTCTAGCCCTATTGGTTAGCCTAGAATTAGATATGCGCATAATTAATGAGGTCAAGGTCACGTGACCTGACCCAAAATATTTCGGTGAACATTAACAGCCAATGATCGTCTATGTCGAAAAAGAACCAGACTCCTAGCTCTATTGGCTAGCCTATAATGAGCATTTGTAAATCTGTAGGGGAGGTCAAAGGTCACTGAAAAATATGAAAAATAATACTTTAAAAATCTTCTTCTAAAAATCGGCAAGACCTGTGACCTTGATATTTGGCATGAAGGAGCAAGGCTATAAGGTCTAAAAAGTGACTGGAGCAGAATTTTGATTTACCACCTTTTATGCAAATGAAGTCAATTTTAAAGTTTATTTTCAAAATGGCCGCCAGGTCACGTGACCTATTGTTATGGTCATGTGACAAAAAAATTACTTTTGCTGAGTTGTACCTGTGTACCAAATATGAAGTCTCTAGGTGCAACGGTGTTTGCGTGGTAGTTGCAAAAGCGCGACAGAAGAAGAAGAAGAAGAATAATAATAATAATAAATATAGCTGCAAGCAGCGATGACCGGGTTTCGACACAAGTGGCAGCATTAGAGCAAAAGAAAAATTAGATTGTGAAATAATTAATGAAGTACAGGATGCAGTGTCATAAGGTCTCCCATCATACCACATATGAAGTCTGTAGCACTTGTGGTTATCAAGTTGTGGACATATAGGTATATTTAAGGTCAAAGGTCATCGAGGTCACATGACATTTTGTCAAAAAAATTTTATTGCTAAGTTATCCCTTATACCAAAAATCAGACCTCTAGCTCTATTGGCTGGCTTAGAATTAGATATGCGCATAATTAATTAGGTACATGATGTGGTGTCATAAGGTCTCCCATCATACCACATATGAAAGGTGTAGCCCTTCTGGTTACTTGGTTATGGACATTTACACATATTTAAGGTCAAAGGTCATCGAGGTCACATGATATTTTGCCAAAAAAAATGTAATGCTATGTTATCCCTATATACCAAAAATCAGACCTCTAGCTCTATTGGCTGGCTCAGAATTAGATATGCGCATAATTAATGAGGTACAGGATGTGGTGTCATAAGGTCTCCCATAATACCAAATATGAAGGCTGTAGCACTGGGGGTTACTTAGTTATGCCCATATACGTATATATGAGGTCAAAGGTCATCGAGGTCACATGATATTTTGTCAAAAAAATTGTATTGCTAAGTTATCCCTATATACCAAAAATCAGACCTCTAGCTCTATTGGCTGGCTCAGAATTAGATATGCGCATAATTAATGAGGTACAGGATGTGATGTCATAAGGTCTCCCATCATACAAATATGAAGGGTGTAGCACTTGGGGTTACTTAGTTATGAACATATATGTATATTTGAGGTCAAAGGTCATCGAGGTCACATGATATTTTGTCAAAAAAATTGTATTGCTAAGTTATCCCTATATACCAAAAATCAGATCTCTAGCTCTATTGGCTGGCTCAGAATTAGATATGCGCATAATTAATGAGGTACAGGATGTGATGTCATAAGGTCTCCCATCATACCAAATATGAAGGGTGTAGCACTTGGGGTTACTTAGTTATGGCCATATATGTATATTTGAGGTCAAAGGTCATCGAGGTCACATGACATTTTGTCAAAAAAATTGTATTGCTAAGTTATCCCTATATACCAAAAATCAGACCTCTAGCTCTATTGGCTGGCTCAGAATTAGATATGCGCATAATTAATGAGGTACAGGATGTGATGTCATAAGGTCTCCCATCATACCAAATATGAAGGGTGTAGCACTTGGGGTTACTTAGTTATGGCCATATATGTATATTTGAGGTCAAAGGTCATCGGGGTCACATGACATTTCGTCAAAAAAATTGTATTGCTAAGTTATCCCTATATACCAAAAATCAGACCTCCAGCTCTATTAGCTGGCTCAGAATTAGATATGCACATAATAAATGAGTTGGAGCAAGAGGCCAAGGTCAAAGGTCAAGGCAATCCCCAAAATTGTGGAGTGCAGTTTGGTCCCCTACTGGCCATGGTCCAATAGACAATGGCTGTCTTGGACTTAAACATAGGCCAGAATAAGCCATTGCCATAGCTTAGCTGTATAGGTATAGGGGAGGTCAAAGGTCATAGAAAAATCAGAAAAATAATATTTAAAAATCTTCTTCTCAAATTGGCAAGACCTGTGACCTTGACATTTGGCATGAAGGAGCAAGGCTATATGGTCTAAAAAGTGACTGGAGCCGAATTTTGATTTATCACTTGTTATGCAAATGAGCTCAATTTTAAAGTTTATTATCAAAATGGCCGAAAGGTCACGTGACCTTTTGTTATGGTCATGTGACCAAAAAATTACTTTTGCTGAGTTGTACCTGTGTACCAAATATGAAGTCTCTAGGTGCAACGGTGTTTGCGTGGTAGTTGCAAAAGCTCGGCGCAAGAAGAAGAAGAAGAAGAATAATAATAAAAAACAGAACGATTACAAGAGGGTTTCGCACCCATGGTGTCGAAACCCTAAATATAGCTGCAAGCAGCGATGACCGGGTTTCGACACAAGTAGCAGCATTAAGAGCAAAAGAAAAATTAGATTGTGCGCATAATTAATGAAGTACAGGATGCAGTGTCATTAGGTCTCCCATCATACCACATATGAAGTCTGTAGCACTTGTGGTTATCAAGTTGTGGACATATAGGTATATTTAAGGTCAAAGGTCATCGAGGTCACATGACATTTTGTCAAAAAATTTTTATTGCTAAGCTATCCCTATATACCAAAAATCAGACCTCTAGCTCTATTGGCTGGCTCAGAATTAGATATGCGCATAATTAATTAGGTACAGGATGTGGTGTCATAAGGTCTCCCATCATACCAAATATGAAGGGTGTACCACTTGTGGTTACTGAGTTATGGACATATACGTATATTCAAGGTCAAAGGTCATCGAGGTCACATGACATTTTGTCAAAAAAATTGTAATGCTAAGTTATCCCTATATACCAAAAATCAGACCTCTAGCTCTATAGGCTGACTCAGAATTAGATATGCGCATAATTAATGAGGTCTGATCACGTGACATATTTGCAATAGATTTCTATCCCATAGTAGTCCCTGTGTACCAAAATTCGGATCTCTAGCCCTATTGGTTAGCCTAGAATTAGATATGCGTATAATTAATGAGGTCTGGTCAGGTGATTATTGCAATAGATTTCTATCCCATAGTAGTCCCTGTGTACCAAAATTGGGATCTCTAGCCCTATTGCTTAGCCTAGAATTAGATATGCGCATAATTAATGAGGTCTGGTCACATGACATATTTGCAATATATTTCTATCCCATAGTAGTCCCTGTGTACCAAAATTCGGATCTCTAGCCCTATTGGTTAGCCTAGAATTAGATATGCGCATAATTAATGAGGTCTGGTCACGTGACATATTTGCAATAGATTTCTATCCCATAGTAGTCCCTGTGTACCAAAATTTGGATCTTTAGCCCTATTGGTAAGCCTAGAATTAGATATGCGCATAATTAATGAGGTAAAGGTCACGTGACCTGACCCAAAATATTTCGGTGAACATTAACAGCAAATGATCGTCTATGTCGAAAAAGAACCAGACTCCTAGCTCTATTGGCTGGCCTATAATGGGCATTTGTAAATCTAAAGGGGAGGTCAAAGGTCACTGAAAAATATGAAAAATAATACTTTAAAAATCTTCTTCTCAAATCGGGAAGACCTGTTACCTTGCTATTTGGCATGAAGGAGCAAGGCTATAAGGTCTAAAAAGTGACTGGAGCAGAATTTTGATTTACCACCCTTTATGCAAATGAAGTCAATTTTAAAGTTTATTTTCAAAATGGCCGCCAGGTCATGTGACCTATTGTTATGGTCATGTGACCAAAAAATTACTTTTGCTTAGTTGTACCTGTGTACCAAATATGAAGTCTCTAGGTGCAACGGTGTTCGCGTGGTAGTTGCAGAAGCGCGACAGAAGAAGAAGAAGAAGAAGAAGAAGAAGAAGAATAATAAATATAGCTGCAAGCAGCGATGACCGGGTTTTGACACAAGTGGCAGCATTAGAGCAAAAAAAAAATTAGAGTATGCGCATAATTAATGTGTACACTATGTGGTGTCATAAGGTCTCCCATCATACCAAATATGAAGCGTGTAGCACTTGTGGTTACTAAGTTATGGACATATAGGTATATTCAAGGTCAAAGGTCATCGAGGTCACATGACATTTTGTCAAAAAAATTGTATTGCTAAGTTATCCATATATACCAAAAATAGAGATATACATATGCAAAAAGATGGGAGGCTATGGTAGTATTTGTGAAATCAAGGTCAAAAGTAGTCGAGGTGATATGACATTTTGTTAATAGAATTCAATATCATAGTTATCCCTTTATACCAAAAATCAGACCTCTAGCTCTATCACCTTAGCCTAGATATAGATATGTGCATAATTAATGAGGTCTTGTCACGTGACATATTGACAATAGATTTCTATCCCATAGTAGTCCCTACGTACAAAAATTCGGATCTCTAGCCCTATTGGTTAGCCTAGAATTAGATATGTGCATAATTAATGAGGTCTGGTCACGTGACATATTTGCAATAGATTTTTATCCCATAGTAGTCCCTGTGTACCAAAATTTGGATCTCTAGCCCTATTGGTTAGCCTAAAATTAGATATGTGCATAATTAATGAGGTCTGGTCTCGTGACATATTTGCAATAGATTTCTATCCCATAGTAGTCCCTGTGTACCAAAATTCGGATCTCTAGCCCTATTGGTTAGCCTAGAATTAGATATGCGCATAATTAATGAGGTCTGGTCACGTGACATATTTGCAATAGATTTCTATCCCATAGTAGTCCCTGTGTACCAAAATTTGGATCTCTAGCCTTATTGGTTAGCCTAGAATTAGATATGTGCAAAATTAATGAGGTCTGGTCACGTGAAATATTTGCAATAGATTTGTATCCCATAGTTGTCCCTGTGTACCAAAATTCGGATCTCTAGCCCTATTGGTTAGCCTAGAATTACATATGCGCATAATTAATGAGGTCTGGTCACGTGACATATTTGCAATAGATTTCTATCCCATTGTAGTCCCTGTGTACCAAAATTCGGATCTCTAGCCCTATTGGTTAGCCAAGAATTAGATATGCGCATAATTAATGAGGTCTGGTCATGTGACATATTTGCAATAGATTTCTATACCATAGTAGTCCCTGTGTACCAAAATTCGGATCTCTAGCCCTATTGGTTAGCCTAGAATTAGATATGCGCATAATTAATGAGGTCTGGTCACGTGACATATTTGCAATAGATTTCTATCCCATAGTAGTCCCTGTGTACCAAAATTTGGATCTCTAGCCCTATTTGTTAGCCTAGAATTAGATATGCGCATAATTAATGAGGTCAAGGTCACGTGACCTGACCCAAAATATTTCGGTGAACATTAACAGCCAATGATCGTCTATGTCGAAAAAGAACCAGACTCCTAGCTCTATTGGCTAGCCTATAATGAGCATTTGTAAATCTATAGGGGAGGTCAAAGGTCACTGAAAAATATGAAAAATAATACTTTAAAAATCTTCTTCTCAAAATCGGCAAGACCTGTGACCTTGATATTTGGCATGAAGGAGCAAGGCTATAAGGTCTAAAAAGTGATCTTTGCAGAATTTTGATTTATCACTTGTTATGCAAATGAGCTCAATTTTAAAGTTTATTTTCAAAATGGCCGAAAGGTCACATGACCTTTTGTTATGGTCATGTGACAAAAAAATTACTTTTGCTGAGTTGTACCTGTGTACCAAATATGAAGTCTCTAGGTGCAACGGTGTTCGTGTGGTTGTTGCAGAAGCGCGACAGAAGAAGAAGAATAATAATAATAAATATAGCTGCAAGCAGCGATGACCGGGTTTCGACACAAGTGGCAGCATTAGACCAAACGAAAAATTAGATCTGCACCTACCTAATGAATAATTGACACATTTGTTAAAACGGTACTAAAAGTCATCCTTTCAACCTGGTAGTTTTGCATAAAACTTCTATCAAATACTTATGCCAGCGTACCAAAAATCAGACCTCTAGCTCTATTGGCTGGCTCAGAATTAGATATGCGCATAATTAATGAGGTACAGGATGTGATGTCATAATGTCTCCCATCATACCAAATATGAAGGGTGTAGCACTTGTGGTTACTGAGTTATGGACATATACGTATATTCAAGGTCAAAGGTCATCGAGGTCACATGACATTTTGTCAAAAAAATTGTATTGCTAAGTTATCCCTATATACCAAAAATCAGACCTCTAGCTCTATTGGCTGGCTCAGAATTAGATATGCGCATAATTAATGAGGTACAGGATGTGATGTCATAAGGTCTCCCATCATACCAAATATGAAGGGTGGAGCACTTGGGGTTACTTAGTTATGAACATATATGTATATTTGAGGTCAAAGGTCATCGAGGTCACATGATATTTTGTCAAAAAAATTGTATTGCTAAGTTATCCCTATATACCAAAAATCAGACCTCTAGCTCTATTGGCTGGCTCAGAATTAGATATGCACATAATTAATGAGGTACAGGATGTGATGTCATAAGGTCTCCCATCATACCAAATATGAAGGGTGTAGCACTTGGGGTTACTTAGTTATGGCCATATATGTATATTTGAGGTCAAAGGTCATCGAGGTCACGTGACATTTTGTCAAAAAAATTGTATTGCTAAGTTATCCCTATATACCAAAAATCAGACCTCTAGCTCTATTGGCTGGCTCAGAATTAGATATGCGCATAATTAATGAGGTACAGGATGTGATGTCATAAGGTCTCCCATCATACCAAATATGAAGGGTGTAGCACTTGGGGTTACTTAGTTATGGCCATATATGTATATTTGAGGTCAAAGGTCATCGGGGTCACATGACATTTTGTCAAAAAAATTGTATTGCTAAGTTATCCCTATATACCAAAAATCAGACCTCTAGCTCTATTGGCTGGCTCAGAATTAGATATGCGCATAATTAATGAGGTACAGGATGTGATGTCATAAGGTCTCCCATCATACCAAATATGAAGGGTGTAGCACTTGGAGTTACTTAGTTATGGCCATATATGTATATTTGAGGTCAAAGGTCATCGGGGTCACATGACATTTTGTCAAAAAAATTGTATTGCTAAGTTATCCCTATATACCAAAAATCAGACCTCCAGCTCTATTAGCTGGCTCAGAATTAGATATGCACATAATAAATGAGTTGGAGCAAGAGGCCAAGGTCAAAGGTCAAGTGGAATAACCAAAATTTTGGAGTGCAATTTGGTCCCCTACTGGCCATTGTCCAATAGACGTTTGCTGTCTTGGACTTAAACATAGGCCAGAATAAGCCATTGCCATAGCTTAGCTGCATAGGTATAGGGGAGGTCAAAGGTCACTGAAAAATCAGAAAAATAATATTTTAAAAATCTTCTTCTCAAAATTGGCAAATCCTGTGACCTTGATATTTGGCATGAAGGAGCAAGGCTATAAGGTCTAAAAAGTGACTGGAGCAGAATTTTGATTTATCACTTGTTATGCAAATGAGCTCAATTTTAAAGTTTATTATCAAAATGGCCGAAAGGTCACGTGACCTTTTGTTATGGTCATGTGACAAAAAAATTACTTTTGCTGAGTTGTACCTGTGTACCAAATATGAAGTCTCTAGCTGCAACGGTGTTCGCGTGGTAGTTGCAGAAGCGCGACAGAAGAAGAAGAAGAAGAAGAAGAATAATAAAAAACAGAACGATTACAATAGGGTTTCGCACCCATGGTGTCGAAACCCTAAATATAGCTGCAAGCAGCGATGACCGGGTTTCGACACAAGTGGCAGCATTAAGAGCAAAAGAACATTAGATTGTGCGCATAATTAATGAAGTACAGGATGCAGTGTCATTAGGTCTCCCATCATACCACATATGAAGTCTGTAGCACTTGTGTTTATCAAGATGTGGACATATAGGTATATTTAAGGTCAAAGGTCATCGAGGTCACATGACATTTTGTCAAAAAAATTTTATTGCTAAGCTATCCCTATATACCAAAAATCAGACCTCTAGCTCTATTGGCTGGCTCAGAATTAGATATGCGCATAATTAATTAGGTACAGGAAGTGGTGTCATAAGGTGTCCCATCATACCAAATATGAAGGGTCTAGCACTTGGGGTTACTTAGTTATGCCCATATATGTATATATAAGGTCAAAGGTCATTGAGGTCACATGACGTTTTGTCAAAAATTGTATGCTAAGTTATCCCTATATACCAAAAATCAGACCTTTAGCTCTATTGGCTGGCTCAGAATTAGATATGCGCATAATTAATGAGGTACAGGATGTGGTGTCATAAGGTCTCCCATCATACCAAATATGAAGCACGTAGCACTTGTGGTCACCGAGTTATGGACATATACTTATATTCAAGGTCAAAGGTCATCGAGGTCACATGACAGTTGTCAAAAAAATTGTAATGCTATGTTATCCCTATATACCGAAAATCAGACCTCTAGCTCTATTGGCTGGCTCAGAATTAGATATGCGCATAATAAATGAGTTGCAGGAAGATGCCAAGGTCAAAGGTCAAGTGCATTCCCCAAAATTGTGGAGTGCAATTTGGTCCCCTACTAGCCATTGTCCAATAGACACTGGCTGTCTTTGACTTTAACATAGGCCAGAATAAGCCATTGCCATAGCTTAGCTGTATAGGTATAGGGGAGGTCAAAGGTCATAGAAAATTCAGAAAAATAATACTTTAAAAATCTTCTTCTGAAAATTGGCCACACCTGTGACCTTGATATTTGGCATAAAGGAGCAAGGCTATATGATCTAAAAAGTGACTTGAGCAGAATTTTGATTTTTCACTTTTTATGCAAATGAGCTCAATTTTAAAGTTTATTTTCAAAATGGCCGAAAGGTCACGTGACCTTTTGTTATGGTCATGTGACCAAAAAATTACTTTTGCTGAGTTGTACCTGTGTACCAAATATGAAGTCTCTAGGTGCAACGGTGTTCGCGTGGTAAACGCAGAAGTGCGGCGGAAGAAGAAGAAGAATAATAATAATAAATATAGCTGCAAGCAGCGATGACCGGGTTTCGACACAAGTAGCAGCATTAAGAGCAAAAGAAAAATTAGATTGTGCGCATAATTAATGAAGTACAGGATGCAGTGTCATTAGGTCTCCCATCATACCACATATGAAGTCTGTAGCACTTGTGGTTATCAAGTTGTGGGCATATCGGTATATTTAAGGTCAAAGGAGATGGAGGTCACATGACATTTTGTCAAAAAATTTTTATTGCTAAGCTCTCCCTATATACCAAAAATCAGACCTCTAGCTCTCTTTGCTGGCTAAGAATTAGATATGCGCATAATTAATTAGGTACAGGATGTGGTGTCATAAAGTCTCCCATCATACCAAATATGAAGGGTCTAGCACTTGGGGTTACTTAGTTATGCCCATATATGTATATATAAGGTCAAAGGTCATGAAGGTCACATGACATTTTGTCAAAAAATTGTACTGCTAAGTAATCCCTATATACCAAAAATCAGACATCTAGCTCTATTGGCTGGCTCAGAATTAGATATGCGCATAATTAATGAGGTACAGGATGTGATGTCATAAGGTCTCCCATCATACCAAATATGAAGGGTGTACCACTTGTGGTTACTGAGTTATGGACATATACGTATATTCAAGGTCAAAGGTCATCGAGGTCACATGACATTTTGTCAAAAAAATTGTATTGCTTAGTTATCCCTATATACCAAAATCAGACCTCTAGCTCTATTGGCTGGCTCAGAATTAGATATGCGCATAATTAATGAGGTCTGGTCACGTGACATATTTGCAATAGATTTCTATCCCATAGTAGTCCCTGTGTACCAAAATTTGGATCTCTAGCCCTATTGGTTAGCCTAGAATTAGATATGCGCATAATTAATGAGGTCTGGTCACGTGACATATTTGCAATAGATTTCTATCCCATAGTAGTCCCTATATACCAAAATTGGGATCTCTAGCCCTATTGGTTAGCCTAGAATTAGATATGCGCATAATTAATGAGGTCTGGTCACGTGACATATTTGCAATAGATTTCTATCCCATAGTAGTCCCTGTGTACCAAAATTCGGATCTCTAGCCCTATTGGTTAGTCTAGAATTAGATATGCGCATAATTAATGAGGTCTGGACACGTGACATAATTGCAATAGATTTCTATCCCATAGTAGTCCCTGTGTACCAAAATTTGGATCTCTAGCCCTATTGGTTAGCTTAGAATTAGATATGCGCATAATTAATGAGGTCTGGTCACGTGACATATTTGCAATAGATTTCTATCCCATAGTAGTCCCTGTGTACCAAAATTCGGATCTCTAGCCCTATTGGTTAGCCTAGAATTAGATATGCGCATAATTAATGAGGTCAAGGTCACGTGACCTGACCCAAAATTTTCGGTGAACATTAACAGCCAATGATCGTCTATGTCGAAAAAGAACCAGACTCCTAGCTCTATTGGCTAGCCTATAATGGGCATTTGTAAATCAATAGGGGAGGTCAAAGGTCACAGAAAAATATGAAAAATAATACTTTAAAAATCTTCTTCTCAAAATCGGCAAGAGCTGTGACCTTGATATTTGGCATGAAGGGGCCTAACCCTATGGTCTACAAAAATTTAGGACAGAATTTTGATTGGTTAATTTTTATGCAAATGAGGTCAATTTTAAAGTTTATTTTCAAAATGGCCGAAAGGTCACGTGACCTTTTGTTATGGTCATGTGACAAAAAAATTACTTTTGCTGAGTTGTACCTGTGTACCAAATATGAAGTCTCTAGGTGCAACGGTGTTTGCGTGGTAGTTGCAGAAGCGCGACAGAAGAAGAAGAAGAATAATAATAATAATAATAAATATAGCTGCAAGCAGCGATGACCGGGTTTCGACACAAGTAGCAGCATTAAGAGCAAAAGAAAAATTAGATTGGGCGCATAATTAATGAAGTACAGGATGCAGTGTCATTAGGTCTCCCATCATACCACATACGAAGTCTGTAGCACTTGTGGTTATCAAGTTGTGTACATAGAGGTATATTTAAGATCAAAGGTCATCGAGGTCACATGACATTTTGTCAAAAAAATTTTATTGCTAAGCTATCCCTATATACCAAAAATCAGACCTCTAGCTCTATTGGCTCTCTCAGAATTAGATATGCGCATAATTAATTAGGTACAGGATGTGGTGTCATAAGGTCTCCCATCATACCAAATATGAAGGGTCTAGCACTTGTGGTTACTTAGTTATGCCCATATATGTATATATAAGGTCAAAGGTCATGAAGGTCACATGACATTTTGTCAAAAAAATTGTACTGCTAAGTTATCCCTATATACCAAAAATCAGACCTCTAGCTCTATTGGCTGGCTCAGAATTAGATATGCGCATAATTAATGAGGTACAGGATGTGATGTCATAAGGTCTCCCATCATACCAAATATGAAAGGGTGTACCACTTGTGGTTACTTAGTTATGGACATATACGTATATTCAAGGTCAAAGGTCATCGAGGTCACATGACATTTTGTCAAAAAATTGTAATGCTAAGTTATCCCTATATACCAAAAATCAGACCTCTAGCTCTATTGGCTGGCTCAGAATTAGATATGCGCATAATTAATGAGGTCTGGTCATGTGACATATTTGCAATAGATTTCTATCCCATAGAAGTCCCTGTGTACCAAAATTTGGATCTCTAGCCCTATTGGTTAGCCTAGAATTAGATATGCACATAATTAATGAGGTCTGGTCACGTGACATATTTGCAATAGATTTCTATCCCATAGTAGTCCCTGTGTACCAAAATTCGGATCTCTAGCCCTATTGGTTAGCCTAGAATTAGATATGCGCATAATTAATAAGGTCAAGGTCACGTGACCTGACCCAAAATATTTCGGTGAACATTAACAGCCAATGATCGTCTATGTCGAAAAAGAACCAGACTCCTAGCTCTATTGGCTAGCCTATAATGGGCATTTGTAAATCTATAGGGGAGGTCAAAGGTCACTGAAAAATATAAAAATAATACTTTAAAAATCTTCTTCTCAAAATCGGCAACACCTGTGACCTTGATATTTGGCATGAAGGGGCCTAACCCTATGGTCTACAAAAATTTAGGACAGAATTTTGATTGGTTAATTTTTATGCAAATGAGGTCATTTTAAAGTTTATTTTCAAAATGGCCGAAAGGTCACGTGACCTTTTGTTATGGTCATGTGACAAAAAATTACTTTTGCTGAGTTGTACCTGTGTACCAAATATAAAGTCTCTAGGTGCAGCGGTGTTTGCGTGGTAGGTGCAAAAGCGCGACAGAAGAAGAAGAAGAATAATAATAATAATAATAATAATAATAATAATAATAATAAAAAACATAACGATTACAATAGGGTTTCGCACCCATGGTGTCGAAACCCTAAATATAGCTGCAAGCAGCGATGACCGGGTTTCGACAAAAGTGGCAGCATTAGAGCAAAAGAAAAATTAGATTGTGAAATAATTAATGAAGTACAGGATGTGATGTCATAAGGTCTCCCATCATACCACATATGAAGTCTGTAGCACTTGTGGTTATCAAGTTGTGGACATATAGGTATATTTAAGGTCAAAGGTCATCGAGGTCACATGACATTTTGTCAAAAAATTTTTATTGCTAAGCTATCCCTATATACCAAAAATCAGACCTCTAGCTCTATTGGCTGGCTCAGAATTAGATATGCGCATAATTAATTGGGTACAGGATGTGGTGTCATAAGGTCTCCCATCATACCAAATATGAAGGGTCTAGCACTTGGGGTTACTTAGTTATGCCCATATATGTATATATAAGGTCAAAGGTCATGAAGGTCACATGACATTTTGTCAAAAAAATTGTACTGCTAAGTTATCCCTATATACCAAAAATCAGACCTCTAGCGCTATTGGCTGGCTCAGAATTAGATATGCGCATAATTAATGAGGTCTGGTCACGTGACATATTTGCAATAGATTTCTATCCCATAGTAGTCCCTGTGTACCAAAATTTGGATCTCTAGCCCTTTTGGTTAGCCTTGAATTAGATATGCGCATAATTAATGAGGTCTGGTCACATGACATTTGCAATAGATTTATATCCCATAGTAGTCCCTGTGTACCAAAATTGGGATCTCTAGCCCTATTGGTTAGCCTAGAATTAGATATGCGCATAATTAATGAGGTCTGGTCACGTGACATATTTGCAATAGATTTCTATCCCATAGTAGTCCCTGTGTACCAAAATTCGGATCTCTAGCCCTTTTGGTTAGCCTAGAATTAGATATGTGCATAATTAATGAGGTCTGGTCACGTGACATATTTGCAATAGATTTCTATCCCATAGTAGTCCCTGTGTACCAAAATTCGGATCTCTAGCCCTATTGGTTAGCCTAGAATTAGATATGCGCATAATTAATGAGGTCTGGTCACGTGACATATTTGCAATAGATTTCTATCCCATAGTAGTCCCTGTGTACCAAAATTCGGATCTCTAGCCCTATTGGTTAGCCTAGAATTAGATATGCGCATAATTAATGAGGTCTGGTCACGTGACATATTTGCAATAGATTTCTATCCCATAGTAGTCCCTGTGTACCAAAATTCGGATCTCTAGCCCTATTGGTTAGCCTAGAATTAGATATGCGCATAATTAATGAGGTCTGGTCACGTGACATATTTGCAATAGATTTCTATCCCATAGTAGTCCCTGTGTACCAAAATTCGGATCTCTAGCCCTATTGGTTAGCCTAGAATTAGATATGCGCATAATTAATGAGGTCAAGGTCACGTGACCTGACCCAAAATATTTCGGTGAACATTAACAGCCAATGATTGTCTATGTCGAAAAAGAACCAGACTCCTAGCTCTATTGGCTAGCCTATAATGGGCATTTGTAAATCTATAGGGGAGGTCAAAGGTCACTGAAAAATATTAAAATAATACTTTAAAATCTTCTTCTCAAAATCGCAAGACCTGTGACCTTGATATTTGGCATGAAGGGGCCTAACCCTATGGTCTACAAAAATTTAGGACAGAATTTTGATTGGTTAATTTTTATGCAAATGAGATCAATTTTAAAGTTTATTTTCAAATGGCCGAAAGGTCACGTGACCTTTTGTTATGGTCATGTGACAAAAAAATTACTTTTGGTGAGTTGTACCTGTGTACCAAATATGAAGTCTCTAGGTGCAACAGTGTTCACGTGGTAGTTGCAAACGCTCGTCGTAAGAAGATAATAATAATAAATATAGCTGCAAGCAGCGATGACCGGGTTTCGACACAAGTAGCAGCATTAAGAGCAAAAGAAAAATTAGATTGGGCGCATAATTAATGAAGTACAGGATGCAGTGTCATTAGGTCTCTCATCATACCACATACGAAGTCTGTAGCACTTGTGGTTATCAGTTGTGGACAGTTGTGGACATAGAGGTATATTTAAGATCAAAGGTCATCGAGGTCACATGACATTTTGTCAAAAAATTTTATTGCTAAGCTATCCCTATATACCAAAAATCAGACCTCTAGCTCTATTGGCTCTCTCAGAATTAGATATGCGCATAATTAATTAGGTACAGGATGTGGTGTCATAAGGTCTCCCATCATACCAAATATGAAGGGTCTAGCACTTGTGGTTACTTAGTTATGCCCATATATGTATATATAAGGTCAAAGGTCATGAAGGTCACATGACATTTTGTCAAAAAAATTGTACTGCTAAGTTATCCCTATATACCAAAAATCAGACCTCTAGCTCTATTGGCTGGCTCACAATTAGATATGCGCATAATTAATGAGGTACAGGATGTGATGTCATAAGGTCTCCCATCATACCAAATATGAAAGGGTGTACCACTTGTGGTTACTTAGTTATGGACATATACGTATATTCAAGGTCAAAGGTCATCGAGGTCACATGACATTTGTCAAAAAATTGTAATGCTAAGTTATCCCTATATACCAAAATAAAATCAGACCTCTAGCTCTATTGGCTGGCTCAGAATTAGATATGCGCATAATTAATGAGGTCTGGTCATGTGACATATTTGCAATAGATTTCTATCCCATAGAAGTCCCTGTGTACCAAAATTGGATCTCTAGCCCTATTGGTTAGCCTAGAATTAGATATGCACATAATTAATGAGGTCTGGTCACGTGACATATTTGCAATAGATTTTTATCCCATAGTAGTCCCTGTGTACCAAAATTCGGATCTCTAGCCCTATGGTTAGCCTAGAATTAGATATGCGCATAATTAATAAGGTCAAGGTCACGTGACCTGACCCAAAATATTTCGGTGAACATTAACAGCCAATGATCGTCTATGTCGAAAAAGAACCAGACTCCTAGCTCTATTGGCTAGCCTATAATGGGCATTTGTAAATCTATACGGGAGGTCAAAGGTCACTGAAAAATATGAAAAATAATACTTTAAAAATCTTCTTCTCAAAATCGGCAACACCTGTGACCTTGATATTTGGCATGAAGGGGCCTAACCCTATGGTCTACAAAAATTTAGGACAGAATTTTGATTGGTTAATTTTTATGCAAATGAGGTCAATTTTAAAGTTTATTTTCAAAATGGCCGAAAGGTCACGTGACCTTTGTTATGGTCATGTGATCAAAAAATTACTTTTGCTGAGTTGTACCTGTGTACCAAATATGAAGTCTCTGGGTGCAACGGTGTTTGCGTGGTAGTTGCAAAAGCGCGACAGAAGAAGAAGAAGAAGAAGAAGAATAATAATAATAATAATAATAATAAAAAACAGAACGATTACAAGAGGGTTTCGCACCCATGGTGTCGAAACCCTAATAATAATAATAAAAAACAGAACGATTACAAGAGGGTTTCGCACCAATGGTGTCGAAACCCTAATAATAATAATAATAAAAAACAGAACGATTACAAGAGGGTTTCGCACCAATGGTGTCGAAACCCTAATAAAAAACAGAACGATTACAAGAGGGTTTCGCACCCATGGTGTCGAAACCCTAATAATAAGAAAAACCCAATGAAAGCAATAGGAGAAGGCTGTAGGCATATGGGCCAGGGTACACATAGACAGGGATATGCTGTTGAGATGCTGAGGTCAAAGGTAGAGCTACTAGGTCAAAGGTCATCCGTTACCCACGAAGATAGTCCGGTTCAAAAAGTAGTGCGTGTCTCTATGCTTGAATAGCAGCTGATCAGCACTCAGTTTGTGGCTTACAAAGATAGAGCATGGGTTGTAAGTTGATTTTAGAGCCAACATGAGATTCATTGCAAAATCAGATCAGTTTTTTCAGAATGTGAAGCCAGCGAGCTTTCATCTCATTGAGTTACGTACGAGGCCAGCCTATAGCTTATGAATAGGGAATATGCTCAGCCAGCATTAGTGCACAGGGGCTGCTAACGCCTATGCTGGCCAAGCCAATAGAGCTAGGGGTCTGATTTTTGGTACATAGGGAGACGTGTGGAAGCCAAGGTTTGGGGCAAAAAGTCACGTGACCAGGATGACCTTTGACCTCGATTTCACGAATAGGCTTGTAAATCAGTAACCACAAGTGCTAGTGCCTTGATATTTGGTGGGATGGAAGACAATGTGGTACCACATCATGTAGCTCATTAATTATGCGCATATCTAATTCCCGGCCAGCCGATAGAGCTAGGGATCTGATTTTTGGTACACAGGCAGAAGTATAGCAGTAAAGTTTGTTGACAAAAAGTCACGTGACCAGGATGACCTTTGACCTCAAAAACTTTGTTTGCCTCCTTATAGCAAAAAATCAGACCTCTTGCTGTATCTGGTGCTCCAGAATTGCATACGTGCATGTTTAATAATGTGCTAAATGATGCCAAGGTCAAAGGTCAAGGGGCATCCCCAAAATTTCGGTGTTCAATGTGGTCCCCAAAAAGGTCATTGTTCAAGACAGGCTAGCCTATTGGGAGCCTTACATAGGCCTGAAAAAGCCTTTGCCATAGCTTAGCTGCACAGGTATAGGAAGGTCAAAGGTCATAGAAAAATCAGAAAAATAATACTTTAAAAATCTTCTTCTCAAAATCGGCAGGGCCTATGACCTTGAAATATGGCATGAAGGAGCACAATCCTATGGTCTACAAAAATATAGGACAGAATTTTGATTGGTTATTTTTTATGCAAATGAAGTCAATTTTAAAGTTTATTTTCAAAATGGCGTAAAGGTCACGTGACCTTTTGTTATGGTCATGTGACCAAAAAATTACTTTTGCTGAGTTGTACCTGTGTACCAAATATGAAGTCTCTAGGTGCAACGGTATTCGCATGGTAGTTGCAGAAGCGCGACGGAAGAAGAAGAAGAAGAATAATAATAATAATAAATATAGCTGCAAGCAGCGATGACCGGGTTTCGACACAAGTAGCAGCATTAAGAGCAAAAGAAAAATTAGATTGTGCGCATAATTAATGAAGTACAGGATGCAGTGTCATTAGTTCTCCCATCATACCATATATGAAGTCTGTAGCACTTGTGGTTATCAAGTTGTGGACATATAGGTATATTTCAGGTCAAAGGTCATCGAGGTCACATGACATTTTGTCAAAAAATTTTTATTGCTAAGCTATCCCTATATGCCAAAAATCAGACCTCTAGCTCTATTGGCTGGCTCAGAATTAGATATGCGCATAATTAATTAGGTACAGGATGTGGTGTCATAAGGTCTCCCATCATACCAAATATGAAAGGTGTAGCCCTTCTGGTTACTTAGTTATGGACATGTACTCATATTTGCGGTCAAAGGTCATTGAGGTCACATGATATTTTGCCAAAAAAATTGTAATGCTATGTTATCCCTATATACCAAAAATCAGATCTCTAGCTCTATTGGCTGGCTCAGAATTAGATATGCGCATAATTAATGAGGTAAGGATGTGATGTCATAAGGTCTCCCATCATACCAAATATGAAGGGTGTAGCACTTGTGGTTACTTAGTTATGGCCATATATGTATATTTGAGGTCAAAGGTCATCGAGGTCACATGACATTTTGTCAAAAAAATTGTATTGCTAAGTTATCCCTATATACCAAAAATCAGACCTCTAGCTCTATTGGCTGGCTCAGAATTAGATATGCGCATAATTAATGAGGTACAGGATGTGATGTCATAAGGTCTCCCATCATACCAAATATGAAGGGTGTACCACTTGTGGTTACTGAGTTATGGACATATACGTATATTCAAGGTCAAAGGTCATGGAGGTCACATGACATTTTGTCAAAAAAATTGTAATGCTAAGTTATCCCTATATACCAAAAATCAGACCTCTAGCTCTATTGGCTGGCTCAGAATTAGATATGCGCATAATTAATGAGGTCTGGTCACGTGACATATTTGCAATAGATTTCTATCCCATAGTAGTCCCTATGTACCAGATTGGGATCTCTAGCCCTATTGGTTAGCCTAGAATTAGATATGCGCATAAATAATGAGGTCTGGTCACGTGACATATTTGCAATAGATTTCTATCCCATAGTAGTCCCTGTGTACCAAAATTCGGATCTCTAGCCCTATTGGTTAGCCTAGAATTAGATATGCGCATAATTAATGAGGTCTGGTCACGTGACATATTTGCAATAGATTTCTATCCCATAGTAGTCCCTGTGTACCAAAATTTGGATCTCTAGCCCTATTGGTTAGCCTAGAATTAGATATGTGCATAATTAATGAGGTCTGGTCACGTGACATATTTGCAATAGATTTCTATCCCATAGTTGTCCCTGTGTACCAAAATTCGGATCTCTAGCCCTATTGGTTAGCCTAGAATTAGATATGCGCATAATTAATGAGGTCAAGGTCACGTGACCTGACCCAAAATATTTCGGCGAACATAACAGCCAATGATCGTCTATGTCAAAAAAGAACCAGACTCCTAGCTCTATTGGCTAGCCTATAATGGGCATTTGTAAATCTATAGGGGAGGTCAAAGGTCACTAAAAAATATGAAAAATAATACTTAAAAATCTTCTTCTCAAAATCGGCAAGACCTGTGACCTTGATATTTGGCATGAAGGGGCCTAACCCTATTGTCTACAAAAATTTAGGACAGAATTTTGATTAGTTAATTTTTATGCAAATGAGGTCAATTTTAAAGTTTATTTTCAAAATGGCCGAAAGGTCACGTGACCTTTTGTTATGGTCATGTGACCAAAAAATTACTTTTGCTGAGTTGTACCTGTGTACCAAATATGAAGTCTCTAGGTGCAACGGTGTTCGCGTGGTAGTTGCAAAAGAAAGGCGGAAGAAGAAGAAGAAGAAGAAGAATAATAATAATAATAAAAAACAGAACGATTACAATAGGGTTTCGCACCCATGGTGTCGAAACCCTAATAAAAAACAGAACGATTACAATAGGGTTTCGCACCCATGGTGTCGAAACCCTAAATATAGCTGCAAGCAGCGATGACCGGGTTTCGACACAAGTGGCAGCATTAGAGCAAAAAAAAGTTACAGTATGCGCATAATTAATGTGTACAGTATGTGGTGTCATAAGGTTTCCCATCATACCAAATATGAAGGATGTAGCACTTGTGGTTACTTAGTTATTGACATATACTCATATTTAAGGTCAAAGGTCATGGAGATCACATGACATTTTGTCACAAAATTTCTATTGGTAAGCTATCCCTATATACCAAAAATCAGACCTCTAGCTCTATTGGCTGGCTCAGAATTAGATATGCGCATAATTAATGAGGTACAGGATGTGGTGTCATAAGGTCTCCCATCATACCAAATATGAAGCGTGTAGCACTTGTAGTTACTGAGTTATGGAAATATACGTATAATCAAGGTCAAAGGTCATCGAACTCACATGACATTCTGTCAAAAAAATTTTAATGCTAAGTTATCCCTACATACCAAAAATCAGACCTCTAGCTCTATTGGCCGGCTCAGAATTAGATATGCGCATAATTAATGAGGTACAGGTTGTAGTGCATAAGGTCTCCCATCATACCAAATATGAGGGTGTAGCACTTGTGGTTACTTAGTTATGGACATATACTCATATTTAAGCTCAAAGGTCATCGAGGTCACATGAAATTTTGTCAAAAAAATCTTATTGCTAAGTTATCCCTATATACCAAAAATCAGACCTCTAGCTCTATTGGCTGGCTCAGAATTAGATATGCGCATAATTAATTAGGTATAGGATGTGGTGTCATAAGGTCTCCCATCGTACCAAATATGAAGGGTGTAGCACTTTGGGTTACTTAGTTATGGCCATATATGTATATTTGAGGTCAAAGGTCATCGGGATCACATGACATTTTGTGAAAAAATTTGTATTCAAAAGTTATCCCTACATACCAAAAATCAGACCTCTAGCTCTATTGGCTGGCTCAGAATTAGATATGCGCATAATTAATGAGGTACAGGATGTGATGTCATAAGGTCTCCCATCATACCAAATATGAAGGGTGTAGCACTTGTGGTACTGAGTTATGGCCATATATGTATATTTGAGGTCAAAGGTCATGAAGGTCACATGACATTTTGTCAAAAAAATTGTATTGCTAAGTTATCCCTATATACCAAAAATCAGACCTCTAGCTCTATTAGCTGGCTCAAAATTAGATATGCGCATAATAAATGAGTTGCACTAAGATGCCAAGGTCAAAGGTCAAGTGTAATCCCCAAAATTGTCGAGTGCAATTTGGTCCCCTACTGGCCATTGTCCAATAGACGCTTGCTGTCTTGGACTTAAACATAGGCCAGAATAAGCCATTGCCATAGCTTAGCTGCATAGGTATAGGGGAGGTCAAAGGTCATAGAAAATTCAGAAAAATAATACTTTAAAAATCTTCTTCTCAAAATTGGCAACACCTGTGACCTTGATATTTGGCATAAAGGAGCAAAGCCATATGGTCTAAAAAGTGACTGGAGCGGAATTTTGATTTATCACTTTTTATGCAAATGAGCTCAATTTTAAAGTTTATTTTTAAAATGGCCGAAAGGTCACGTGACCCAAGATTATGGTCATGTGATCAAAAGTTTACTTTCGCAGACTTCTACCTATATGCCAAATTTGAAGACTCTAGGTCCAGCGGTTTTTGCTCCAGAGTTCCAAACGTGCGACAGAAGAAGAAGAATAATAAATATAGCTGCAAGCAGCAATGACCGGGTTTCGACACAAGTAGCAGCATTAAGAGCAAAAGAAAAATTAGATTGTGCGCATAATTAATGAAGTACAGGATGCAGTGTCATTAGGTCTCCCATATACCACATATGAAGTCTGTAGCACTTGTGGTTATCAAGTTGTGACATATAGGTATATTTAAGGTCAAAGGTCACCGAGGTCACATGACATTTTGTCAAAAAAATTTTATTGCTAAGCTATTCCTATATACCAAAATCAGACCTCTAGCTCTATTGGCTGGCTCAGAATTAGATATGCGCACAATTAATTAGGTACAGGATGTTGTGTCATAAGGTCTCCCAACATACCAAATATGAAGGGTCTAGCACTTGGGGTTACTTAGTTATGCCCATATATGTATATATAAGGTCAAGGGTCATGAAGGTCACATGACATTTTGTCAAAAAAATTGTACTGCTAAGTTATCCCTATATACCAAAAATCAGACCTCTAGCTCTATTGGCTGGCTCAGAATTAGATATGCGCATAATTAATGAGGTACAGGATTTGATGTCATAAGGTCTCCCATCATACCAAATATGAAGGGTGTTTCACTTGTGGTTACTGAGTTATGGACATATACGTATATTCAAGGTCAAAGGTCATCGAGGTCACATGGCATTTTGTTAAAAAAATTGTAATGCTAAGTTATCCCTATATACCAAAAATCAGACCTCTAGCTCTATTGGCTGGCTCAGAATTAGATATGCGCATAATTAATGAGGTCTGGTCACGTGACATATTTGCAATAGATTTCTATCCCATAGTAGTCCCTCTGTACCAAAATTCGGATCTCTAGCCCTATTGGTTAGCCTAGAATTAGATATGCGCATAATTAATGAGGTCTGGTCACGTGACATATTTGCAATAGATTTCTATCCCATAGTAGTCCCTATGTACCAAAATTCGGATCTCTAGCCCTATTGGTTAGCCTAGAATTAGATATGCGCATAATTAATGAGGTCTGGTCACGTGACATATTTGCAATAGATTTCTATCCCATAGTAGTCCCTGTGTACCAAAATTCGGATCTCTAGCCCTATTGGTTAGCCTAGAATTAGATATGCGCATAATTAATGAGGTCTGGTCACGTGACATATTTGCAATAGATTTCTATTCCATAGTAGTCCCTGTGTACCAAAATTCGGATCTCTAGCCCTATTGGTTAGCCTAGAATTAGATATGCGCATAATTAATGAGGTCAAGGTCAAGTGACCTGACCCAAAATATTTCGGTGAACATTAACAGCCAATGATCGTCTATGTCGAAAAAGAACCAGACTCCTAGCTCTATTGGTTAGACTATAATGGGCATTTGTAAATCTATAGGGGAGGTCAAAGGTCACTGAAAAATATGAAAAATAATACTTTAAAAATCTTCTTCTCAAAATCGGCAAGACCTGTGACCTTGATATTTGGCATGAAGGGGCCTAACCCTATGGTCTACAAAAATTTAGGACAGAATTTTGATTGGTTAATTTTTATGCAAATGAGGTCAATTTTAAAGTTTATTTTCAAAATGGCCGAAAGGTCACGTGACCTTTTGTTATGGTCATGTGACAAAAAAATTACTTTTGGTGAGTTGTACCTGTGTACCAAATATGAAGTCTCTAGGTCCAGCGGTGTTCGCGTGGTAGTTGCAAAGGCTCGTCGTAAGAGAAGAATAATAATAATAATAATAATAAAAACAGAACGATTACAATAGGGTTTCGCACCCATGGTGTCGAAACCCTAATAAAAAACAGAACGATTACAATAGGGTTTCGCACCCATGGTGTCGAAACCCTAAATATAGCTGCAAGCAGCGATGACCGGGTTTCGACACAAGTGGCCGCATTAGAGAAAAGAAATTTAGATTGTGCGCATAATTAATGAAGTACACGATGCAGTGTCATAAGGTCTCCCATCATACCACATATGAAGTGTGTAGCACTTGTGGTTACTGAGTTATAGACATATATGTATATTCAAGGTCAAAGGTCATGAAGGTCACATGACATTTTGTCAAAAAAATTGTATTGCTAAGTTATCCCTATATACTAAAAATCAGACCTGTGGTACAAGATATGATATTTTAAGGTCTAATATCCTATCAAATATGTAGAGAATAGCAGTTTTGTCGAATGAATTGAATGCCATAGTTATCCCTATATTTTTAAAGAGTGGGATATGTGCATCACGTGTTCAATTACAGGTATAATTGTAGCTCCATATTTTTGCCTGTCAATCATAAACCAGACCTGTAATTTACATTGGGTACAACTTTGTTTTGAAAGTGTATGTTTAACTATTGAAATTTCAGTCCAGGGTGGCGCCACCAAGGGGACAGAATGGAGAATGTTTTGGGAATGCATTGCGTTCATTAAAAAAGGCGCCGGGTTCTGAATCAGTTTAGGATTACACGTTTAGTAATCGGGTAACCGAAGCCGATTTTAAAGTTGCAGCATTATTTACATTGCTGTTCAGTAAAAAACTGAACATACTAAACAAGTGTAACGGTAAAGTGTCACTAAATATGCAGGATATTCACGTTATATATTTAAAAATCGTCTGAAGACATGTCTCGAATATCTGAAAACGAGTCGACATCTCTCAGATGACGTTCAAGTCAAGGTGAGTATGTTCACATGTCTATTTTTTACTGCCGATTGATTCGAATTTTAGACCTTAGGAAACTTATGCATGAGGTTTAGACTATGTGTCGATGTGTGTTGGGAGTTCGTACAACACTCGACAATAATTATATAGCGGAAATTTTTGATTCCGAAGGAGATTTTGAAACATTAAAATGGGTTCGCGATCTTCCAATATGGTGTCTTGAGTTTAGTCACATGGCGTTTTCAATTGCGCAATATTCCAAGACAGCAGAAATGGACGGTGAAAAAAATGTGTTCAAAGTAATGGGTCTTTGTTAATGATAGTGAGATTGGCAGGTTTGTATCGTGAAATATATCTGTTTCCTTCTGGGTATTTTACATTCAGTGGTGTCAACAATAGTCGTGGAAATGTGCCGTATATAAAGTGACGAGTATTTCGTGCTGGTGATAGTGATACTGTTGTCTTGGCACCATCTTGATTTTGCGTCGATACGACAGAATATGTCCAGAACGAGGAAAGTAGGGAAATATCATATTTGCTCAGTTAGCTATTCCGTGGCAAAACGATAGGCTTGTGTGATAAATGGCGGAACATTTGGTCTTAAGTTGTGGTATTTTTTAGTAAATAAATAGCAACCATCAGAGCGACAAATATAGGCTAGTAACCTGACTTAGTGACATGTGAAAATTGCGATTTTTGTGATTGTTCACAAATATAGTACTTAGATTAAGTAATTATTAGACTGTCGACTGAGTGTTGATGTGGAGTGTAGAAGTATATGTGTGTGTGTGTGTTTCAATATTGAGGGGTTTTATATGTCAGTGCATTGGCAATATGCGATGCCGTTTACCAAATATTTCAGGTAAGTAGAGAATGTTTTGTATAACAGCCATTATGGAATGTTAGAAATCATGTAAAGGACAGTGTTGGCTGTTGAAGTTAAGCTGAGATCGTTGTTATCATAAATCCTAAGTGCTTCCTTGTAAATTCTGCAGTATTAAGAAGACATGGCTGATTGTAGCAATTCTTTTACCATGATGCTGAGTTTAAAGGGATTTTGAAGAGATGTGATACATAAAAGAAAAAGAAAGTGACAAATAGTTATACATGTTGATGAATTGTTGTAAGAAGCTGGTGTTAGTGAGAGTAATAATCAGTAAATGTGATGAATACTGATGTTCATTGAGATTATTACTGTGTTATGGAAGGTCCACAGCAATTTTCAAAGCAATCAGACAAGCCAGTGTAGAGAAAAATATTGATTGTACAAAAAACAGCAAACATTTTCAAAAAATTCTGGAAGTCTGCACATTTCAACAAAATTTGAAAAACCCAATATAAGCTTAATTTGTTTGTCAACTTGTGTGTCTGATTGATGTTTATAAGATATTATGGTGCTACAAAGCTGTTGAATATGCTATACTGATGCTGAGTTTAAAGAAGATTTTGAAGAGATGTGATACATAAAAGACAAAGAAAGTGACAAATAGTTATACATGTTGATGACTTGTTGTAAGAAGCTGGTTTATTTTCATAGTGAGAGTAATAATCAGTAAATGTGATGAATACTGTTGTTGTGAAATTATGTAGGAAAAGATATTTACGCTAAAGCATTCCAGTGTAAAAAGTGATCTTGAATGTACACTTATCATAAAGTAACTAGTGTACTGTAGTATTAGGAATGTATGAATGCTAGGGACAACATGGTAGTTTCACTGTGGCTTTTGTATGTAATCAGTAACTGTGTAAGTAAATGTAAAAAATAGCATCAAGGACAATGTTCATTGAGATTATTACTGTGTTACGGAAGGTCCACAGCAATTTTCAAAGCAATCAGACAAGCCAGTGTAGACAAAATATTGATTGGACAAAAAAGAGCAAACATTTACAAAAAATTCTGGAACTCTGCACATGTTATCATAAATCCTAAGTGCTTCCTTGTAAATTCTGCAGTGTTAAGAAGACATGGCTGATTTGTAGCAATTCTTTTACCATGATGCTGAGTTTAAAGGAGATTTTGAAGAGATGTGATACATAAAAGACAAAGAAAGTGACAAATAGTTATACATGTTGATGAATTGTTGTAAGAAGCTGGTGTTGTTTTCATAGTGAGAGTAATAATCAGTAAATTGTGAAACTATGTAGGAAAAGATATTTACGCTAAAGCATTCCAGTGTAAAAAGTGATCTTGAATGTACACTTATCATAAAGTAACTAGTGTAC
This sequence comes from Ptychodera flava, assembly GCF_041260155.1. Taxonomy (NCBI): domain Eukaryota; kingdom Metazoa; phylum Hemichordata; class Enteropneusta; family Ptychoderidae; genus Ptychodera; species Ptychodera flava. The sequence continues at coordinate 96,271 of NW_027248324.1, forward strand.
TGTAGTATTAGGAATGTATGAATGCTAGGGACAACATGGTAGTTTCAATGTGGGTTTTGTATGTAATCAGTAACTGTGTAAGTAAATGTAAAAAATAGCATCAAGGACAATGTTCATTGAGATTATTACTGTGTTACGGACGGTCCACAGCAATTTTCAAAGCAATCAGACAAGCCAGTGTAGACAAAAATATTGATTGGACAAAAAAGAGCAAACATTTACAAAAAATTCTGGAACTCTGCACATGTTATCATAAATCCTAAGTGCTTCCTTGTAAATTCTGCAGTTTTAAGAACACATGGCTGATTTGTAGCAATTCTTTTACCATGATGCTGAGTTTAAAGGAGATTTTGAAGAGATGTGATACATAAAAGACAAAGAAAGTGACAAATAGCTATACATGTTGATGAATTGTTGTAAGAAGCTGGTGTTGTTTTCATAGTGAGAGTAATAATCAGTAAATGTGATGAATACTGTTGTTGTGAAATTATGTAGGAAAAGATATTTACGCTAAAGCATTCCAGTGTAAAAAGTGATCTTGAATGTACACTTATCATAAAGTAACTAGTGTACTGTAGTATTAGGAATGTATGAATGCTAGGGACAACATGGTAGTTTCAATGTGGGTTTTGTATGTAATCAGTAACTGTGTAAGTAAATGTAAAAAATAGCATCAAGGACAATGTTCATTGAGATTATTACTGTGTTACGGAAGGTCCACAGCAATTTTCAAAGCAATCAGACAAGCCGGTGTAGACAAAAATATTGATTGGACAAAAAAGAGCAAACATTTACAAAAAATTCTGGAACTCTGCACATTTGAACAAAATTTGAAAAACCCAATATAAGCTTACATTTGTTTGTCAACTTGTGTGTGTGATTGATGTTTATAAGATATTATGGTGCGACAAAGTTGTTGAATATGCTATACTATGATTTTTAGCTCCCATAGCCCTATGTATATATGGCAATGGAAGCTATTCTTATAGGCTAGGGAACTGTCTGTATGTATGTATGTCTGTATGTCTGTATGTCTGTATGTGTGTCCCTCAACATCAAAAACTCCAATGTATCTGGTGCATGGGCAAAATGTAAATATTGGTTGCATGTTATGTATTTCAGTCTGTGTCAAATATTGTAAATGAAAAATCAAGAACAGTTTGCAGTGTGCTTGTAAAAGATAATATGTTTGTTAATACATATTAAAACTGCCTTGCGGTTTGATTGTCTTAAAAATTATCACAGAAGTAGAAAATGAAAAGAAACTAATCAAATTGCTGTAACATATTCACCCTCAGTGTCTGTAGGCCTATACTAACATTCAGCTTTTTGTTATATCTTTATCACTCTCCATGGGCCAAGGCACACTTGGGTCAATGTCATCACTGTGTGCCAGTCTGTGAGTGTCAGTCTGTCTGTATGTATGTCCTTATTTCATACAATTGTTGGTTTGTTTTGATAACTATATGGGAGCAAACAGTGATATTGTCACTATTTTGATAGTGACTGTAAGAGTATGTGTAAGAATTGTATGTAAAATAGTTGGAATGATCGAGGTATGTTGTGGTCTCTGTGTGTTGCGTTAACTATGAAATTGAACATTTTGGGTAACCAAACATTTCTCACAGTAAGTGTTCCTGTCATGTGTTGTTAGGTCATATTTGGTTTATATATAAATACCAAAAAGAGCTTATATGATGAGTCTAAGTGGCGTCTATGTCTGTATATTTGTGGGTATGTGCGGATGTATGTCCATCACATACAAAGGCTCCCATACCGCCAAAGCTACCGTCTCAGTATTTGGTGTACAGGTAGATGTAGGGGTTGAGATGTGAATTTGTTCAAATGAACACATCAGTGTCAAAAGTGTGCAAATGAGGTAAGAAAAAGCGAAATTCTGAAACAGGCTTACTCCACTGACTTGAGTCATTTCCTGTCATTGTCATTGAACTGTTACATATTAACAGACCTGCTCAAACCATATGCAGTAGAGGGGAGGAAGACCGTCAGTAGAGGGGAGGAAGACAGTCTGTGGTCAAACTAAGGAGGGCTAGCTGCCTTTCTGCTATGCATGTTGCTAAAGTTGACCTCCAGTACCTAAAGTTTCAGACCTTAATTACTTTTGTCATTCTTGTTTTTCTGGCTTTAAATATTTCCTGTCGTTTCTTCTGGTTGTACTGTGCAGAAATCATTGTCATAACATCAACGTAGAATTTTCCTGCACTGAACAGATAGAAACGACATTTATTGTTGATCTTTGCTACCCATACTGGTATGTACCAATTCTGATCAAATTTGAGCGACATTGTATAATTGTGGTATTTTTTTGATAAGAGATTACAATGCTTGTACTTTTAGTGATCATATATTCTTAATGAGAGTGTATTTGAATTTAAGTATTGTTTCTGTGCATGTTAGTATCCACAGATAATTGAGGTGACACTGCTGTTGTAATCAGATGAAATGTAGCAAAGTGTTGATCTTGTTTGTTAAATGTGTAGTTGAGTTTTGTGTGTTTGATACATTTTGAGGGAGGCTGGAGGCTTGGTGTTGTAGGGGAATAAAATAGAGGCATTTATGAACAATTTGTAATCTTGCTAGTCATTGTTACAGAGTTTTTAAGGCTGTATTTGTATCACAAGACAGTGAAAGTAGACCATGGAAAAAACAAGCCATTTTCCTTGTGAAGCTGTCATGGGAGGTTCAGTGTCCCAATGTATGACATCCATTGATAGTTCTGTGATCTGAAAAGTAATTCTACCAACTGTAACGATGCATAATACTGTCTTGACTTCTACATATTTCAGATTGACTTGGTTAGGAGTATGTGTGTATGTATGTATGTATGCATGTATGCATGCATACATGTATGTGTTCCAATTATGCATATATGCATGTCTGGCTGCTTTTATGTCTATATAGATGTGTGTATATCAATATGTATGTTTGTATGTGTCTTTGAATGTATATTTGTATCTTATGTATATATGTCTGTCTGTCTTTATGTATGTGTCTGTTGAGCTGTGTATACATGTATGTATGTATGTATGTATGTATGTATGTATGTATGTATGTATGTATGCGTGTATGTCATGTCTGTATGTGAGTTTGTTCCCTTACCTCCGTACGTGTCTGTATGTGTGTGTGTGTGTGTATATATATATATATATATATATATATATATATATATATATATATATATATTATGCAGCGAAACTTCTGTTCAGAAAGACGCGTTTCTGATGTGACTTTTTCATGACAATACTCAGTCTGAGACGCGTTTCAGACGCGTCCAAAACGCGACTGTTATTCATATATGTAAATTGTATGCACCAGAGGTAATGCAAAAAAACCCACCGCTAACTTGTCTAAAGTATGCCAGTAGGTTGCACCAGAATATTTTCAAGCGAGAGTTACCGTTTTTTTGACGCAGTCAAGAAAATATTCATCAACTTGTCAATTTCATTTGGTATCTCTAAAGTGTCTCAATTTGAATTGACCCTTTGCCCAAAACCCTATCAAGTTTTACAGCCAATGTAGAGTTGCGTTGTCTTGGGGACACAGTGTCCCTCGTATAGACATTGCTGAAATTTTTACTCAACACTTTGCTAATTCATATGCCAAAGTCGGTACGGACATGAAAAAACAATGGGTTATTTTTTTGTGCTGCCAGGAAATTAGATGGGCATTTCACAGAAGTTGTAAACATTTTGCCAGAATTTGAAACACATCATACGATATACTGTATCCTCAAACACATGCAATGTCATCGCCCCAGCCAGCGTAATTTCCACTCTCATACAGCAGCAGTTACAGAGGAACGGGATAGGTATATGTATAGAGATCAATAAAGACATGACTTTTACACCTCTCTGTATTTGTCTAACGTAGCATTTCTACAACTATTTCGATAAATAGCTGGGGATATTCATCGTCGTAATCCACGTGCATCTTTATGGCGATAGCTTAGCACTACCCGTTTTTGCGTAGGTCAGCGGAGCGGAGATTTGCTCTGGCTAGCAAGAATGGGGATATTGCGATTTGACGAAGTACACATGAAGCTATAGCCTATAGATAGCACGTTTATAAAACATGTGGTCAGTTAGAAATATATGTGGGACGTTCGTTTTGCCAAATGCCAGTGAACAAGGAATATGAACGGACAAAAGACAAAAGTCTATAGTCTCTGTCTTGCGTAGTCTTTTTAGAATTGTTTCAGAGCCTGGTACGGCTGGGTCGCTGAGTCCACACCGCTGACATGTTAAAAGTGAACAATTCATGTTCACAGACTAGTTGCGAAACATCCGGACTACATTGCAACCAAGTACCAGGGCAGGTAACTTAAAAAAGTTGTGTTCCCGGGTAAAACTAACCCGTTCTGAGACAATTATACCTTGCAGGTCCAATGTAATAAAATTACAAAAACAATAAAAGAAAAGTACCAGTGACAGACAGTGGTTTCCATGGGTTTTATGTTCTGTTTGAAAAATTACGAATTTTGGGAAAAAAACAAAACAAGAACACTGAGCACCGAATCAATCCAAATGAATGTTGCTCGTCAATTTATTACATTTTAAACCACGTGTCCTTTCTACACAGGTCTTGAACGGGAGCGCTAGCGACATGGAATGAGAACTTACATCTCAATAAAATTTGTTTTGAAAACCTGCAAATTGTATTTTGTCCTTTACTTTTTTCACGTACGACTTTGCTCCTATCTAGGGTAAATAGTTTAACGTGATAGTACGGTAGGTTGTGGTTGTATGGGTCTGTACCGTAAGTCAACGGTAATAATGTTGTAGAAAAATGCAAGTGATTTCGTTGGCTAACTGATTTTGCTTAATTCCGTTTTATTTCTCAGTGAGAAAAGATCTGACTTATGTTTCCGAGGTAGCCGAATTGGCCCACTATCTTACTGAGGCTTGAAGGCCAAGTTTGTCTGTCCAGTGTTTGTTTTCAAAATTATCTGAGCATTTCGAAGCAAACATTGTTGTCACGCTTTTGCACGTAGAAGTATAGCTTGTGTCTACCGGTATTTCTATGCCGCTGTGCAAGACACCGCTGTGTAAAATACAATTCTAGGCTTCGGTGTATGATTATGATTGTGCTGCCGTAAGGTGGCTTTGTATCCGACCGCGGAAAGATGACGAGATACGACTGAAGTTTTAATATTATAATCGAGGTACACCTCTATTATATTACGAAGCACCGTCGCGTCTCTTTCCATGAGTTCTTGAATGGACCAGTTGTCAATGTTAGTTCAAACTCGAGTAAAGAAATTCCATGGTGTGAGAAAGTCATGTTGATACGATGTGCAATGAAACTCCTGAAATAAATGTAAGACTATATATCTGTGCCCCTGAAGAATGTATGATTGTGTCGTTGTGTGCATTGTTACATTGTATACAAGTTGTGTATTCATTTTTGGAATTGAAAACAAGACAGAAATATGACATACGCATCGACAAATAAAAGAGACTTCAAGAAATATTCATATTTATCAAGGAATGTCCATGGCAGCTCATGAATGTGCACTTATAAAAGTACATGAACGTTTGTTCTCCCAATCAATGCAGTTGCGTAACAGCATGTACAATACTGCACATTACCAGTAGAACTAGGGCACAAGTGGTTAAAACTATAACACAGTGATCGAATAATAATGTATTTAATAAAGTTTGTTGCTAGACTCCGAACTTGCATTTGTAACTTCATTCAGAATTTAGTACAACGCAACTCTGAAATTGCCGAGCCATTCCCTCTATATTTAGAAGTTCCTTTTTAAAACTTTAAATCTTTATTTTGTATTCTGTGTTTTTGATGGTCTTCATTTCCCTGGTATTGCAAATAATGACAATGAAGACGTAAAATGACATTTTTTGGACATAATGTGATCATCGAAATTGTGGGAAAGCTGCGTAAAGTCTGCCTATGGTTGATTTCCGCCAGAGGAGAGGTAAATTTCGATTGGGTTCGAACATGAATTCCATTTACAACTGTCGAGTTATTTTACTCAAATGGGAATTAAATCGTTACGTTTTTAACAATAACTGATACATTATAAAATCTGGGTTTTCGTAATAAATTTTATTTGCTATGCGGGCTATCGTTTCTTGGTGTTTTTTAATCCTATGCTTGTGTAAAATAGACGCAAGGGTTAAACAGTAATACAGTAATCAGGCAATAATATATATGCATACAGTGCAATAAAAAAGCTCACAGACACATGAATGAACAGTGTTTCTGTTCATTTTGTCAACAATACCATGACTGTACATACATTTACTACTAGTACTTAGTACGGTATTTGATATCCAAAATATTTTAGAAGGGAAGATTTTGATTTCATGTACTAGCAATTACTTCGTGGCATCGGTCCAGGCCATTCGATAATGACTTTCTCATGGACATGCACAGTGAACAACGCATGGTCAACACGATATCGGTAATGCAATGAGTTTAGCTGGGTGGTTTTGGAGCAACAACATATAATCAATCGGTCTTTTCTCCAAATGTTTTACACTATGAAACATCGACTAGGCAAAATTTTGCTAGATTAGACAACATTTTATTATGGTAGACGAAAGGAATTGGAGCGTCTAGAATATGACAAAAACGGGAATAGGTGGAGTATTGTATTTACATAACAGGGCCACTCATGACCTTCTTTCCATTGTGAGATAATGAGCTGGAAGGGTCGTGTTTTAGACGCGTCTCGAACGCGTCTAATCGCCGTCAAACACCCGCCGAGTCTGAACGCAAGTTTTGTTGTGTACTGTATTTTTATATTTGTGTGTCTGTATGTCAGTATTTATATGTGTGTCAGTATTTATATGTATATGTATGTATATATGTATATTTGCAGGGTACCATGTTATTGAAAATGGCCTGTTAAGTTATGCTTTGATGTTAATATTATGTCTCAATATCTTTCAGATGCCCCGCAAGAAGAATTGGAAGAGGAGTGCAGTGCTGAAGAAGAGGTTGAGTTTGGGTCGTGTCCCATCAACCACTGTGCATTTGGACCATACAGTCCTTCAGGACTGTCATAATATTGCAAATGAATCTAGAAATGATGGAAATGTAGTCCTTCGGGACTGTAAAGATGGAAATGTAGTCCTTCGGGACTGTAAAGATGGAAATGTAGTCCTTCGGGACTGTAAAGATGGAAATGTAGTCCTTCGGGACTGTAAAGATGGAAATGTAGTCCTTCGGGACTGTAAAGATGGAAATGTAGTCCTTCGGGACTGTAAAGATGGAAATGTAGTCCTTCGGGACTGTAAAGATGGAAATGTAGTCCTTCGGGACTGTAAAGATGGAAATGTAGTCCTTCGGGACTGTAAAGATGGAAATAGTAGTCCTTCGGGACTGTAAAGATGGAAATGTTGTCCTTCGGGACTGTAAAGATGGAAATGTAGTCCTTCGGGACTGTAAAGATGGAAATGTAGTCCTTCGGGACTGTAAAGACATGGCAAATGAATCTGGAAATGTAGTCCTTAGGGACTGTAAAGACATGGCAAATGAATGTGCAAATGTGGTCCTTCAGGACTGTAATGACATGGCAAATGAATCTGGAAATGTAGTCCTTCGGGACTCCAATGACATGGCAAGTGAATCTGGAAATGTGGTCCTTCGGGACTCCAATGACATGGCAAATGAATCTGGAAATGTAGTCCTTCGGGACTCCAATGACATGGCAAATGAATCTGGAAATGTGGTCCTTCGGGACTCTGATGACATGGCAAATGAAACCCGAAATGCAGTGCTTCGTGACTCTAATGACATGGAAAATGACAATGTAAGTACTAGGGAAAGATTTATTTCATACAAGGAAGGAAATGAGACATCAGAACATGACATGACTAGTATGGCAATGAAAACTACAAGTAATACTGAATATGAAGTGAGAGTGAATGAAAGTGACATTAAAGTTGATAAAATGATTGACAGTGAGAAGGTTAAGATACAAATCAAATGCTCAAACTTAGTGCAGGGCAGTTTTAACCAAAGTCATGCTCAATTGGTGAGAACAGTGGGAGGCAGTGTGTTGCTAATAGCTATGTTTCTGTACTGTACAGTAAAATAAAAAATGTGCAAATGTGGAATACATGCGACATGGATTTAATACTGCAAACAGGTAATGAATTGTATGGTTGTGTGCAGCAATCACCATCAGTTATGGATGTTTATCTTTTAGTCACAGAACTACCACAGTCTATTGAGTTGTTTGACACAAGGTTTAAGTCAAGTTTTGGACAATCTGTCACAGGTCTAATAGGTGAAGATATCAATATAGATAGTTTTGTGATGTCTTTGTACAATGCATTAGTAGTGACATTAACACAATATGATGCATGTTTTGTTAATTTTGGAGCAGCTGTTTTTGCCGTATTGAAGAAAGAGAATATCTTCTATACATTTGACAGTCACTCAAGAGACTCAAATGGCATGGTTACAGCAAATGGCACAAGTGTACTGATACCATTGGACAGTATTGAGGTAGTGTATAAACATTGCTGTAATTAGCTACTTCTATGGGTATTGGTAGAAATGAACAGTTTGAAGTGACTGGAATTACTGTGAATATTGAATCTGACTGTGTTGCCAATGTAAGTAATGGAGACAGTAACAGTGATGATGAAGTAGTTGTTGTTGGCATAGAAGAGACACCACAGTTATATTGCCCTTTGGATTTTGAGTTGTGTGAAATGCTGTGCAATGAACTAAGCATTAAGAATGAAAATGTTACACGTTTATCCTCTGGTCCAGGTATTGAAATGGGTGACCCTTGTAGAACAAAGAAATCAAGGAGGATGGAAATTGTTTCTTTAGAGCGGTATCATATGCATTGTGTGGTACAGAGAATAATCACGATGTAATTCGTTTGGCCATTGTTGAGCATCTTAAAGAGAACTCCGCAGTATTCTATTGTCATTTAAGATCCGGATATCAGTCAGTTGATGATTACCTTGTAAAATCTCACATGCAAGATTTGGGAACATGGGCAACCGAAGTAGAGATACTAGCAACTGCAAACCTTTTGAAATCAGATGTTGTCACTTTTAGTAGAGGTAAATGGTTGAAATATTCTAGCACTCAGATTAACAAAAACAGTGAAACTACTGGTAAATCAATATTTCTGAAACACTGTATGGAAGTTCACTATGAATTTGTGGAATGTGTCAAGCCTCCAGGTGTTTTAGTGTATGAATGTGGCCATCATGCGATGAATACATCAAGGAATACGACTAAAGTCATGGGAAATGTTCCACAACGTAAAGTTAAGAGGAGTTTAGGAACTGATGTAAATGAAGTAGTGGACCCAAAACATGTTGATGGAGAAAAAGAGTTGGAAAACAACTGAAGTATGAGGAGAATGTAGTATCTGTTGATGAGATTTGTAGATCAATAGCACATCGAGTCTTGAAACGGAAACGACCATGTACAGTTACTGATCAAAGTACTTTGATTAAGAAACAAAGACGAGAAAAGCAACAACAGAGATATTGGACAGAATTTGAATTCCGTGCAAAAAAGAAAAGTGCTGTGAATACGCACTACATAGATAATGGTGTAAATAAGAAAGCAAGAGCAAAACAAATGTATACAGACAACGAGTGTTATAGGGAAACTAAGAAAGCACAAGCAAAACAAATGTATACAGACAACGAGTGTTATAGGGAAGCTAAAAAAGCACAAGCAAAACAAATGTATACAGACAATGAGCATTATAGGGAAGCTAAAAAAGGAAAAGGGAAACAAATGTATAAAAACAAAGAGTGTTATAGGCAACGTAAAAAAGCACAAACAAAACAAATGTATGCAGACAAGGACTGTTATAGACAAGCTAAGAGAGCACAAAGTATTGAGAAATATGAAAAGAATGAAATTCATAGGGAGGATGTTAAGGCACAGAGTATTCAGAAATATGCAAACAATGAGTCTCATAGGCAGGATGTTAAGGCACAAAGTATTCAGAAATATGCAAACAATGAAAGTCATAGGGAAGATGTGAAATCACAAAGTATTGAAAAGTATAGACACAACCAGTCTCATAGGGAAGCTGTCAAAGCAAGAAGTATTGAAAAGTATGAAGTGAATCAGTGTCATAGAGCAGCTGTAAAGGCAAGAAGTGTCCAGAAATATCAGGAAAATGAGAGTCACAGGGAGTTGGTTAAGGCAAGATACATTAGAAAGTATAAAGATAGTGAAAGCTACAGGGATGATACTAAGTGTAAAGTATTTGCTGCTCGACAGTCCAAAGCTAATAAACAGAAGAACATTGAAAATGTTATAACTATGTTTCGAAATGAAACAGTTCATGGCCCCAATTATGTATGTTCAGTTTGCTATCGACAGCTTTTCAAAAATCAAGTAATACAGTGTAAAAGAGAAATATATTCGAAGAAAGGAGGCTTTGTAGCAAAGATTGCAAAGAAGTGTCTTGAATTTCACCAATGCACAGATGTATGTGATAGTGACTGTTTATATTGGAGACAGAAACAACAGAAATTAATGTGGATATGTTATACTTGTCATCGTAAATTGTTGAATGGGAATATGCCGGCAGAAGCTGCAGCTAGAAGATCAAAAGTGCACTTCATTACCTAACAATGAACAATAAGTGGTACAGAGGTATTTCTTTCAATAAAGATTGGAGGAATCCATTGTCCAGAATTGATGAAGGAGATGAATGTATTTCTGATGAAGATGGTACAAGACATGAGAGTGATAAACAAAAGACAGAACCACAGGATGACGCTAGAAATATTGAATCACAGGATAATGCTGGAAATAGCAAATCGCGAGATAATGCTGAGAATACAGAATCACAGGATAATTCAGGGAATGCAGACGCAGAGGATGATGATAATAATAGTGAAGAGCAGCAAGGAATGTTCATGGATACATGTCTTCAACCTGTTGACATAGCTCAGGAAGTTCTTGATCAGCATTTTGACAAAATCTATTGTGTTGCTCCTGCAGAAAGAAATCATCCTGTTGAAATGTTAAATGATGAAAGTAATGAAGCAAAGTCTTTCCCTGTATTGTACCCTACTGGGTCACCAACTTTTCTGGACAGTCGCGAAGTGAGAATTACACTTGCACGATATCTTCATAATCGTTTGATGAATGTAGATAGCAGGTTTGCGAGAAACAGTGACTTCATATTTTATGCTCAGTGTTTATCAGAGGTGCAACAAGTGTTGTCAAATGTGTCTATAGCAATGCGGAAAGGGTCTAGCAAAACATGCAGTGAAAATATAACTGCTGCAAGTTTAACAGATGAACAATCACTAAGAAAATTTTAAATTATGATGAAGGTTACAAATTTCTGAAACCAATCCGAGGAACACCACCTTATTGGCAAAGTGCACAGAAAGATCTGTTTGCAATGGTGAGGCAGCTAGGTATTCCAACGTGGTTTTGTTCATTTTCATCTGCTGATATGAGATGGCCTGAGATGGTTGATAGTATTCTTGAAGCACAAGGTGATAGTCGCACAGCAGAAGAGCTGGACTGGTCAGAGAAATGTGCTGTGTTGAGAAATAACCCTGTAACAGCTGCTCGAATGTTTGATCAGAGATTTCATTACTTTTTGAGACATGTAATTATGTCACCAGCAGAACCTATTGGTAAAATTGAAGATTACTTTTATCGAGTTGAGTTCCAGCAACGTGGTTCACCACATACACATTGTCTGTTTTGGGTGAAGGATGCACCAAAAGTTGATAAAGATGATGATGATGAGGTCACTGCATTTGTGGACAAGTATGTCACTTGTGAAATGCCATGCTCAGAATATGATGAAGAACTTCATGAAATTGTAAACAGTGTTCAGAAACACAGCACACGGCATTCAAAATCTTGTAGAAAACATGGTACCGATTGTAGATTCAACTTTCCCAGACCACCTTCTGAAAAAACGTTTATTGCTCGACCTGACACTGATGCTCAGTTGCCTGAAGTCATAAGAAAGGCTGTTAGTGATTTAGATAAAGCACTCAGTGGAATCAATTCCAGTAGTACAGAAAGTTCTGTTGAATTCTATGAAGTAGACGAAGTTGAATCAGAACAAGCACCAAAAGTAGTAAGTAAAGCTGAAGCCAAGAAAATTCTCTCCAAAATCTGGACTGCACTTTCAGATTCTGAGAAGACTTTCTCAACAGTTGAATCTTTGTTTACTAGCATCGGAGTTACACAAGACTTGTTTGTTAACTAAGAAACCAAGTGTGGTCTTGAAAAGGGAATCAAGTGATGTGTGGGTAAACCAATACAACAAGGACTTGTTACGATGTTGGAATGCTAATATGGATATACAATTTGTTGTTGATGCATATAGTTGCATTGTGTACATTATTAGTTACATATCCAAAGCTGAAAGAGAAATGGGCTTATTGTTGGATCATGCACAAAAGGAAGCTTCTAAAGAGGATAATGCAGATGCCAAGAAAGCACTTAGACGATTGGGATTGTTATATGTTAATAATCGAGAAGTGAGTGCCCAAGAGGCTGTGTATAGAGTGTGCAACTTGAGGTTGAAAGAAGGATCGAGAAAAGTACACTTTATCCCAACAGGGATAACCTATCAAAATGAGTTTACCTCTTGAAATTCTACAAATGAGAAGTGAAGAAGGTGATCTTAATGAGGAGGAAATCTGGATGACTAGCATCATAGATCGTTATAAAAACAGACCAGATGGAGATATATTTGATGAATGTGTCTTGCTACTTTTGTATCTGAGTACAGAATTATGTCATCATCAGAGGTGTCAAATACATCTTCAAAGAGGAATGTTGTTAAACTCAAAAATGGTTTGGGTCATATGAAGAAAAGAACTCGAACTGCTCCAGCTGTGGTGAGATATGCAAGGTTTTCAGTGGTCAAACAGCCAGAAAAGTATCACCAAAGTATTCTTCAACTGTTTTTGCCATATAAGTGTGATGTGCAGTTGAAACCTGAGAACTTTAATTCATATGAAGAGTTCTATAATACTGGTGCAGTGAAGTGCGGTAGCAAACCTGTAGAAAGTGTGAAGGGTATAGTTGAAAGGAATAGAGCTGTTTTTGAAAAAGAAGCAGATGTTTTAGAATCAGCAGAAGAGATCCTTCGAGCAAGCAATAGCTTAGAAGATGCATGGGCTCAAATTCATCCAGAGTCTGAAATGGATAGATTAGAATGTTTACAAGAAAGGAAGGACAATTATGTGTCAGATGAAGGAGAAAATGATGATTCTATACCTGATTTGCTGCAGAAACAAGACAAAGTGTCAGCTTCAGAAGTGTATCACCAGTGTGGAATGTCAAGGAATGAAGCTGTAATATTGCTAAGATCTTTAAATAGCACACAGAGAGAGATATTTTACAAAGTGCGGCAGTGGTGTCTGAACAAAGTCAATGGAAAAAGTGTTGAAGCTTTTCACATGTTTCTAACTGGAGGTGCAGGCACAGGAAAATCTCATTTAATCAAAGCAGTGTACTATGAAGCTACACGAATTTTGGCTCGTATTCTACCAAATCCAGATGATGTATCAGTTTTGTTAACAGCACCAACTGGTGTAGCTGCATTTAATATAAATGCTAATACCATACACAGTACCTTCTCAATAGCTATTGATGCACAACTGCCATATCAACCGCTCGGAGAAGAAAAGATTAACACATTGAGATCTAAGCTTAGCAGTCTTCAAATTCTCATTATTGATGAAATTTCTATGGTTGATAAGAAACTACTTGGCTATGTTCACGGAAGGTTGAGACAAATTAAACAGACTGGTGATCAGTTGCCATTTGGTGGTGTAGCAGTGATTGGTGTAGGTGATTTTTACCAATTACCACCAGTGAAAGGAAAGGCATTGTATGTGAACAGTGAAGGAGTTGATCTCTGGAATGATTACTTTTCCATTGCTGAACTGACTGAAGTAGTGAGACAGCAAGACTCTGAATTTGCTGAAACATTGAACGTAATCAGAAAAAGACAGAAATCTGATGATTTAGATGCTCATGTTGTTACTATGCTTCAAAATTGTGAAACTGGTGAGGAGGGTAAAGGAATTCATATTTTTGCAACCAACCGAAAAGTTGATGAATGTAACATTAGAAAACTTCACTCGTTAAGTTCAGATGTAATTTGTATTAATGCACAGGATTTGTACAGAGATCCCAAAACAAAGAAATTAGTCAAAGTGAGTGGGCAACATCGTAAAGTGTACAATACCAATTTGGCAAAAACTGTTACTCTGGCAGTTGGTGCTCGTGTGATGTTGACGAAGAATATTGATGTGTCTGATGGTTTAGTGAATGGCGTTTTTGGCATTGTGTCATACATACATGTGAAATCCACAGAGAGTTTTCCATCTACTATATATGTTTGTTTTGACAATGAAAAGGTTGGTGCAAAACTTCGCCGCCATACAGAGACATTATCAATGATACCACAAAAAAGCACGCCAATCAAGTGTGAGGAAGACAAAGTGAATAACTGTGGAAGTATAAGGCGTCAATTCCCACTCAAGCTCGCCTGGGCTAGTACAGTACATAAAGTGCAAGGATTAACTGTAGATGAAGCTGTAGTATCATTGGACAAAATATTCCAACCAGGACAAGCTTATGTAGCCCTAAGTCGAGTAAAGTCTCTAAGTGGACTTACTGTAACTGATTTCCAAGAATCAGCTATATACTGCAATGACAAAATTGATGCTGCCCTGTCCTGTATGCCAAAGTTCATGACATTGTCAGAAGGAACTTATAATGTAGATAGTTCATGTACCATAATGCTGCATAACATAGAGGGTTTGCACTCTCATTTTGAAGATCTGAGAAATGACCATAGATTTATGACAGTTGATTTTATATGCTTGACAGAAACTTGGCTACCAACCTCAGATATGCAGAATGATTTGCAATTAAGTGGTTTTGCACTTTATCACAAGCCAAGAGAACTTTGTTATGATACATCTGACCCAGTGACATCTGAATTGAAGCAGCAAGCTCATGGTGGAGTAGGCATTTATTCAAGTGTGGATCAATGTATTGAAATCTTGGAATTGTGTATAACAAATCTGGAATATCTTGCATTCTATGTTAAAGAGATAAGATTGACAGTAGCTGTTATATATAGACCTAAGTCTTATAAAGCTGATGTGTTCAAGAGAAATCTGTTGAAATTAGTGATAGAGATTGAGAAGATCCCAGGTGGCAACATCATCATTGGTGATTTCAATGAAAACATATTTGTGTCTTCATGTTTGCTGAAATTGATGGAGCAGAGAGGCTTCTCACAGTGTGTTTCAGAGGCAACAACAGAAAGTGGAACATTGATTGACCATGTTTATGTGAAAAATGTAGACAGTGTAGGCGTCGAAGTTATACAAACTTATTTTAGTTTTCACAATGCACTTTTGTTGAAGATTTGAATGCATGCAATGTGTCATGTTAACTGGTTACCTTTGTGATGAAAGATGAGCTAGTGCTACATATGCTGTATGTGGTATATGAGTAGTTTACAGACTAGTATTGTACAAAGTAGAAGTTTTTAGGGAAACATTTCCTTGAATGGTAGAGAAAAAGAGTAAATATGCAAAGGGTCAAGTGACTCATAATTCCAATGATATCACCATCACTTGTGAACTTAATGCAAGATATGGTTTTAAGGTGTGTGTAGATATAGCATCTTTTGATTGACCATGTTTATGGAAAAGGAATCACAAAAAGTTATCCCGTCCTGATGAAAATAAAAAACAGATGGGGAGGGCAGATTGAGACGGGCCCCCATATGTGTGTGTGTGTGTGTGTGTGTGAGTGTGTGTGTGCTTGCATACAGGGCGTAGCCTGAAAAGGTACAGGAAAAAATCTAAGAACAGTGTGCGCTCTTAGCCAATGTGAAACACCACTTTCCGAACAAAGTCACAGGTAAAGCAAGGAAATTATGCATAGGAGATGTAAAGGTATAGAATCCTTATTTAAGTAAAACTTTTGGCTGCACGTGGTGTATGCTTCAGTGCACACTGTCCTAGAATTTTTCACATGTAATAATATTAAGTAATATAGGAGCTTAGTATTCCTGAAAAATCACCATTTTACTTCCAAAAGTGTTATGAGCACTGGTATTTACTTTGAAGGCAGGTGTAATGTGACTTGGGTAGAAGTCACCATTACTAATGTAAACATTTAGTTGTATCAACCTTTTAGGTCACAATTTGTGGTTTGTGTAGTGGTTGACTGGCTATTAATTCCTCAATCAGCCAATGATATAAATGACATGCCCATCATTACAATTGCATATGTTTAAGGATATATGAATAGACAATAAAATAGCCACTAATAGATGCATAGCTAAAGTTGAACCGTACCACCACAAAAATGTTCTACCGACAAACAGAGGTGCTATGCATGTCTATTTTTACAGCTAACAATTTCATGTTATTAGCATTTACACAACTGTGATGTACCATAGTGTTCAGAATATTTCATCTCTGTCTGTATGTTGTAAATATTCAATGTTAGCCTGAAGGAGACACAAGATGATATGATCCTATGTTTATTCTACAAAATGAACATTTATATTTGAACTGTAACAATTTACTGCACACAGACATAGTGTTGTAGTGTTTGAGTGTAGTGAGAGAAAAATAATTAGTAATTTACCCAATTCCAAGGTTCTGTCAGGTTACGGCCCTGTTATGCACAGTGGGAGGTGGGCTTTGAAATGATTGAAAGCTATGTGTTTGTTGAATTGCTTCAGAAGCAATAATGTAACTAACTCTGTTAGCAATTGACATTTAAAGTTGTTGGTCTGCAAAGAGGTGAAATTATAAATCTGAGATACACAAAAAGTATACAAACTGTAAACTCATTATGTGGAGTGGTGAATGGAAGTTCAACAGATGCAGAAAGTAAAGATGACCGACCATTGAACAATGTATTTTGAGATTCAAATGCTGCTGAAATGAAGTCGCTTGAAGTGATCTGCATTCATTTAAATCTGTTCTATGGAGATAGGCATGTTCTACCCTGAAAATGAGCTTAGTGAAACCAAGGCCATAGTATGTCACTGAAGTTGTTTGTCTTGAAAGGTACGCACTGCAGAGTAATAATGAAACATTCGTAATAGCATTACTGTAGTACTTTATTTGTATGTGAAATAATGAATGACCTTATGTAAAAATTTTTGGGAAAAGAGAATGTTTTAAGAATTTGTTATCGAGTAGCAGACTTGTTTAGTTGCAATGTAAAATAGCATGTAATATGTGTGAAAGAATTTCTTAACAGTTCTCTATACACAAGTGGATTACTCAATTGTCTTGTGCAATTTTATTTAGTGAATGCAACCTTTAGTTTTGTGAATGGTGATTTGTGCCAGGAAAAACATGACATAGTAGAAATTTCGGTGTTGTTGACTTTGACTGTGTCATTCATAACAAGTTCATATAGGAAATTAAGATAGTGCAATGAAGTAAATGTAACATATTAAAAGCTAATGCTGGCCTCATCAAAATGGCATATTATGGCATAACAGACCTAAACCAAGTTGACAAATTTTAGTATCAGTAATATAAGTATTTTGTCTGATTTCATTTTCAGGGTGCAATATCAACTCACCTATGGACTAATCACAATGAAAGAGGCATGTTTCATTCTCAAATTAAAGCAACTTTCACATCAGTGTGCAACAGTGCCACGGGAGAGTAACTGAGAGTTCACATGATTCTAATGTGGATGACTGTAACAGAAGGATACTCAAGTGATTTATTTTCATTGCCAGGAAGATATTTTCTGCAGATGATAAGAGCAGATGATAAGTCTGGACATTGAAGTGTCTTGCCACAGGAGAGAATGCATTTGTGTGAATAACAGATTCTGAATATCTCACAACACTGTGGAGTATGGACATGTTCTCTACACTAATGTACCAGTGTCACTGTACGATATTGCCATCCTACGGATCTGTGAAGCAAGGAAAACAACAGAATGTTCCATTGCTTGTAACTTTTATGACTATAGAAGATGACACACAATGTGTCATTCTCTTTCTGAGTGTGACCCTGTCTGCAGATGGTGGCAAGGCACAATAAACAAGAAGTACTCAGATTGTTTTCCAAATAGAATAGAACAGATGTGACAATACTTCTAATTTCGGTAACTGCAGAATATTGATCTCACCTTGGTTATGGGCATTGTCAGATGTGAGCATTTTCTGCAAATGATAACAGCCCATGACAAAGCTGTAGTATTGAGAGTGTTTTCCAAATGGGACAATACATATGGAAGTAACAGAACCTGATTATGTCAGAACACTTGCTAAATATATTGATGTAAACTAGTCCTGTTGGTGCATATTGTGCTCTGCATGAGTCACTGTGAGGTGGGATGGTACTATGTCACTGTAGTATTCATCAAAGTGACGTCCATACACATTTGCCGTGTTTCAGTTCAAGTTCATTCATTGTGGTAGTAACAAACAACTCTTGTAAAACTGCACATATTGTTAAAGGAAAGTTGTCATTGAATAATATAAGCTGTGAGGCTCTTTATTGAGGTTCATCACCACAGATTTCATATTCAAGAAGGCTATTTATGAAAAAGTGCATAAAAGTGTTTCAAAGAGATGTGGCTGGAGCATTGATTATAGTGTCACTATAACATAGTCATATTCATTTCATGCAACATTCAACTGTATTTCCACTCCACTGTGCTATTTACAGTTAACTGTATTATATAATGAAAATATCCTTGATTGTATAGCAACTGTAGTTTTAGTTAACTGTAGAATGTAATTTATATGTCGCTGAAGGAAATGCTTTTTCTGAATTCTTCACCAGTATTGGCCATATATGAGATGTGCTGTTGATTTCTTCAACACAACAATGAGGTCCATAATAATTCATTTCAAAAAGAGCATATCATTTGGCCTACATCCAAAAACATCTGTACCAGCAGGGGGACTATAGTCTATAGAAACTATTGGAATGAATATCTATCTGGTATCCATCGTCAGTGCGTACCATATGTATGTATGTACCGTATGTATGTATGTGTATACATGTATGCATGTATGTGCATATGTACCTGTCTACATATGTACTTATGTATGTATGTATGTATGTATGTATGTATGTATGTATGTATGTATGTATGTATGTATGTATGTATTTTTGAATGTCCTTAGAGAATGTTTTGAGAATACCAGTACCTACAGATTTGATATGTGTTGTGAGAATTCAAAATATTTTGTCTGTTTTTTGTTTTTGATGTTTTTGAAAATATACTGTACTATTTCCAGATAACTGTAGTATGTAATATCCTTGATTGTATAGCAATGTATTTCAAGTTAACTGTAGTATGTAATTTATATATCCTCAATTGTATAGCAACTGTATTTCCAGTTAACTGTAATATGTAATTTATATATCCTTGAAGATTATATATCCTTGAATAAAGTGCTGTGTTCAAAATTTGTCCATCAGTATTGGCTATTTTTAATATGTGCTGGGTATTGGGATGATGCTAAGGTCAAAGATCAAGAGGAATCACAAAAATTTTCGGGTTCACTTTGGTCCCATACAGGTCACTGTTAAACAGACACTAGCCCATTTGGCCCTTTGGTCTCTTAAAAAGGACTTAAATAGCCTTTGCAATAGCATAGCTGCATAGAAATAGGGCAGGTCAAAGATCACTGGAAAATATGAAATATAATGCTTTAAAAATCTTCCTCTCAAAATTGTCAAGGTCTGTGAGTTTGAAATTTGTATGAAGGAGCATGGCTATATAGTCTAAAAAGTGACATGAGCAGAATTTTGATTTATCACTTTTTATGCAAATGAACTAAAGTTTACAGTTTATTTTCAAAATGGTCGAAAGTTCACATGACGTTTTGTTAAGGTAATGTGACCAAAAATTTACTTTTGCAGACTTGCACTTGTATACCAACTATAAAGTCTCTAAGTGCAACGGTGTTTGCGTGGGAGTTGCAGAAGTGCGACAGAATAATAATAATAATAATAATAATAATAATAATAATTACATAAGCACCTACCTAATGAGTCATGGGCACATATATTAAAATGGTGCTAAAAGTCATCCTTCGAACCTGTCATTTTTGCAAAAAAATTGCTTGACCTCCTTATGCCAGTTTACCAAAGATCTGGTCTCTAGCTCTATTGGTAAGCCAGGAAATACAAATGTGCAGAATAAATGAGGGCCAAGATGTGACATTTTAAAGCCTTATATCCTATCAATTTTTGAAGGGAATAGCACTTTGGGTTACTGAGTTATGCATATATATATATTCAAGGTCAAAAATCATCGAGGTCACATGACCTTTTGTCAAAAAAATTGTATTGCTAAGTTATACCTGGATACCAAAAATCAGACCTCTAGCTCTATTAGCTGGCTCAGAATTAGATATGTGCATAATTAATGAACGTAAAGGATTTGGTGTCATAAGGTTCCCCATCATCCCAAATATGAAAGGTGTAGCACTTGTGGTTACTTAGTTATCAACATACACTCATATTTAAGGTCAAAGGTCATCGAGGTCACACGACATTTTGTCAAAAAAATTGTATTGCTAAGTTATCCCTATATACCAAAAATCAAACCTCTAGCTCTATTGGCTGGCTCGGAATTAGATATGCGCATAATTAATGAGGTACAGGACGTGATGTCATAAGGTCTCCCATCATACCAAATATGAAGGCTGTAACACTTGGGGTTATTTAGTTATGGCCATATATGTATATTTAAGGTCAAAGGTCATCAGGGTCACATGACATTTTGTCAAAAAAATTGTATTGCTAAGCTATCCCTATATACCAAAAATCAGACCTCCAGCTCTATTAGCTGGCTCAGAATTAGATATGCGCATAATTAATGAGGAACAGGATGTGTTCATAAGGTCT
The DNA here is from genome assembly GCF_041260155.1 of Ptychodera flava. Classification (NCBI taxonomy): domain Eukaryota; kingdom Metazoa; phylum Hemichordata; class Enteropneusta; family Ptychoderidae; genus Ptychodera; species Ptychodera flava. The sequence continues at coordinate 117,171 of NW_027248324.1, forward strand.
CCCATTATACCAAATATGAAGGGTGTAGCCCTTTGGATTACTTAGTTATGGCCATATATGTATATTTGATGTCAAAGGTCATCGAGGTCACATGACATTTTGTCAAAAAAATTGTATTGCTAAGTTATCCCTATATACCAAAAATCAGACCTCTAGCTCTATTGGCTGGCTCAGAATTAGATATGCGCATAATTAATGAGGTACAGGATGTGATGTCATAAGGTCTCCCATCATAACAAATATGAAGGGTGTAGCACTTGGGGTTACTGAGTTATGGCCATATATCTATATTCGAGGTCAAGGTCATCGAGGTCACATGACATATTGTCAAAAAAATTGTATTGCTAAGTTATCCCTATTTACCAAAAATCAGACCTCTAGCTCTATTGGCTGGCTCGGAATTAGATATGCGCATAATAAATGAGTTGCAGGAAGATGCCAAGGTCAAAGGTCAAGTGGAATCCCCAAAATTGTGGGGTGCAATTTGGTCCCCTACTGGCCATTGTGCAATAGAAGCTTGCTGTCTTGGACTTGAACATAGGCCAGAATAAGCCATTGCCATAGCTTAGCAGCATAGGTACAGGGGAGGTCAAAGGTCACTGAAAAATCAGAAAAATAATATTTTAAAATCTTCTTCTGAAAATTGGCAAATCCTGTGACCTTAATATTTGGCATGAAGGAGCAAGGTTATAAGGTCTAAAAAGTGACTGGAGCAGAATTTTGATTTATCACTTGTTATGCAAATGAGCTCAATTTTAAAGTTTATAATCAAAATGGCCGAAAGGTCACGTGACCTTTTGTTATGGTCATGTGACAAAAAATTACTTTTGCTGAGTTGTACCTGTGTACCAAATATGAAGTCTCTAGGTGCAACGGTGTTCGCATGGTAGTTGCAGAAGCTCGTCGCAAGAAGAAGAAGAAGAAGAATAATAATAATAATAAATATAGCTGCAAGCAGCAATGACCGGGTTTCGACACAAATGGCAGCATTAGAGCAAAAGAAAAATTAGACCTGCACCTACCTAATGATAATTGGCATATTTGTTAAAATGGTACTAAAAGTCATCCTTTCAACCTGGTAGTTTTGCATAAAACTTCTATCAAATACTTATGCCAGTGTACCAAATATCAGACCTCTAGCTCTATTGGCTGGCTCAGAATTAGATATGCGCATAATTAATGAGGTACAGGATGTGGTGTCATAAGGTCTCCCATCATACCAAATATGAAGTGTGTAGCACTTGTGGTTACTGAGTTATGGACATATACGTATATTCAAGGTCAAAGGTCATCGAGGTCACATGACATTTTGTCAAAAAAATTGTAATGCTAAGTTATCCCTATATACCAAAAATCAGACCCCTAGCTCCATCGGCTGGCTCAGAATAAGATATGCGCATAATTAATGAGGTACAGGATGTGGTGTCATAAGGTCTCCCATCATACCAAATATGAAGGGTGTAGCACTTGGGGTTACTTAGTTATGGCCATATACGTATATTTGAGGTCAAAGGTCATCGAGGTCACATGACATTTTGTCAAAAAAATTGTATTGCTAAGTTATCCCTATATACCAAAAATCAGACCTCTAGCTCTATTGGCTGCTCAGAATTAGATATGCGCATAATTAATGAGGTACAGGATGTGGTGTCATAAGGTCTCCCATCATACCAAATATGAAGGGTGTAGCACTTGTGGTTACTTAGTTATGGCCATATATGTATATTTGAGGTCAAAGGTCATCGGGGTCACATGACATTTTGTCAAAAAATTGTAATGCTAAGTTATTCCTATATACCAAAAATCAGACCTCTAGCTGTATTGGCTGGCTCAGAATTAGATATGCGCATAATTAATGAGGTCTGGTCACGTGACATATTTGCAATAGATTTCTATCC
>NW_027248325.1:0-115859 GCF_041260155.1 Ptychodera flava
AAAATAACTCGTCAATCAGTGATACCACACAAAGTTTATGACAGATGACTCAGAACAAAAAACAGAGAAATATAAAACCTTATAACAGAAACTTACGACACAAAACATGTTGACGAGAACATATATTTCAATCTAGTGAAAAACAATACGAACACTAACTTGAATACAGTAGAACAAGACATCCTGGCATCCCTAGTGAAGGAACAAACTTCAAGTGGGACAACATTGGAATACAGACAATCTATCGATTATTCCGCACAATTTATCCGCTGAAGACGAATTAGAGGCGATTGATTAAGAAAGAACGGCAATTTCGAAAAACCGCCGTTAAAAGATCGTAGTGTTATACAGTCTTCCCCACTCTGGAGTAGAGACTGCACTGACGTTCAGATTACAGCTGTGTCTAGCCATGGCCAATCAGTTCTGTACACAAAACAGGGAAACGCAAAATACACTTTCAAATATGCAAAACACACTAAACACAAACAATTAAGAAATGAATAATGTGTGGAGTTGCTTTCCTTATTACATAGATCAATATTTAAGGGCTGATTCATCAATTGCGACGACAAAATAGATTTATTACATTTATGGTTGACAAGTATTACATTTATGGGTGATTTTTTTTATTACATTTATGGTTACCATTTATTACATTTGTGGTTGGTATATATATTACATTTGTGGTTGATTTTTGTTACATTTATGGGCGATATTACATATTTATGGGTGCATTTTATTACAATTGTGGTTGATATTACATTTGTGGAGATTATTACATTTGTGGAGGTTACAGGAGGTAGCCCTCAGACTTGACCACGCGGCTCGGAAACACAAATAGTTCACACGCGACTTTAACTAATGTTCGATGATGAGCACAATTGTAAGTCCGGTGAAATGTCTGCACATGAAAGTCGGCGACAGCACACGCAATTCACTGCTAAGCAGCGTCCAGTTCAGCTACCACGGGAGCAGCCATCTTAGATCTTTGTTTACTTCTGGTCGGGACATGCCGAACTAATCTGGTCTTCCTCTGCTAACTCCGCTCATCGACAAAAGTTCAGTGGAACAATCATAAATAATGTTCTCATGACAATTCTCAGACATCTGACTGAACTCATAAACGGAATAAAGTTCGCAGTTAACACACAATTTGCTGCAGAAAGATCAGCTTTCAACTTGTGGTGATACTATCATCTCAGCGTGCAGTGCGTATTGCAAATATACGGCACGGCTTTCACTTGTGTGAGCAATGTTCGTTCGATCGACTAAAGTAGAGGATGGCGTAGGGTTTAAATAAACAGTCCGATCCGCATAAAGTTCGATCTCTGCCACTCACCGGTTTCTTTACATATCTGCTGACTTGAGTAAAACTCAAAATAGAGAAATATCTGACTTAAAAAGCACACGCTGACACTCAAACCTTCCAGTGCCAGTGCAGCATGCAACGTAAAACACTCTCTGGAAAGTTCCCGTCTTGGACTCCCTAGGTATACAGTGATAACACACAAGAACTCCCAGGCAAAATAGAAAATACACAAGTCTTCCATACATAATCTATGAGAAGCTATGAATAATTTCTTTTAAATACAAAACTAGCTAAATCTCTGTATTTATAGACTCTTGATTATTGATATTAATTTACTTGATCAGATTAGGGTAGTTACCAGTGCATGTGTGAGCAAGAAATTTGATTTGGAATTTCACCGAATTGTTAATTCACTATCTTGTCAGAGGAAACTATAAATAATTTTTTCCAATATAAAACTAGGTAAATCTGTGTATTTATGTACTCTTGATTAGACTAGAGTGATTACAAGTTCATGTGTGTGCAAAAAATTTTTATTTTGGCATTTCACCGAAAATGTTGATTCTCTAGTATGTGAGAAAACTTTTTCAGCCCATGGCCACAGGGAGCGAAGGGTTAATGAATCACATCTGATGAAATTTTTTTTTCATGGGGGGTTCACATTTTACAATTGATGAATTGAGGGGGGTTTCAAATTTTAGAAATTTGATTTGGTCGATTTTGATTAAATATGAGCATAATTAATGAGGTACAGGATGTGTCCTCATAAGCTGTCCCATCATACCAAATATGAAGGGTGTAGCCCTTGTCGTTACTAAGTTATGACAAATATGTATATTTGAGGTCAAAGGTCATCGAGGTCATGTGAGGTTTTCTCAAAAAAATTGTATCCTATAGTTATCCCTATATACCAAAAATCAGACCTCCGGCTCTTTTTGCTTGCCCAAAATTAGATATGCGCATAGTTAATGAGGTACAGGATATGTCGTCATAAGGTGTCCCATCATACCAAATTTGAAGGATGTAGCACTAACGGTTACTGAGTTATGGACATATATGTATATTCGAGGTCAAAAGTCATCGAGGTCATGTGACATTTTGTTAAAAAAATTGTATCCAATAGTCATCCCTATATACCAAAAATCAGACCTATCTATTGGCCTGCTTAGAATGCGATATGTGCATAATAAATGAAGCAAAATATAGTTGGTCATGTGACATCTTGTCAAAAAAGGACATTTTGCATCCCCAAAATTTTGGTGTGAAATGTTGTCCCCCACTGGTCAATGTTCAATAGACACTAGCCCGTTAGTACTCTTACATAGGCCGGAATAAGCCTTTGCTATCGCATAGCTGCATAGGTATAGGGAAGGTCAAAAGTCCTAGAAAAATCAGAAAAATAATACTTTAAAAAATCTTCTCCTCTATATCGGCAAGATCTGTGACCCTGATTTTTGGCATGAAGGAGCATGGCCATCGCAGGATTTTGATAGATTAATATTTATGCAAATGAGAGGGATTTAAAGGTTTGAATTTAAGATTTACGGCAGGTCATGTGACCTGTTGCCTTGGTAACGAAATAGAAAAATACGGTCTTTGAGTTTTACCTATGTTCCGAATTGGAAGTCATTTGGTATAACGGTGTTCAAATGGGAAGCATGAAAAGGTGCCGGAACAATAATAATAATAAATATAGCTGCGCAGCAGCAATAAAGGGTTTCGAGAAAACGCGCGCATTGTCACATAGTGATTCTGGTAAACAAAAGATAAGCAGCTTGCTTGGGTAGGTTTAGAATGGGATATGTGCATCACATGTTCAATTACAGGTATAATTGCATAATTAATAAGTTATGGACAAATATGTATATTTGAAGTCTAATCGAGTGATTTGTTCCGACTAATTCCAATGGAGTGATTAGTGCACTAAAAACTCGAACTCGAATTCAGCAATTTTTAAAAGACAAACTCTAATTGAGTGATTTCTTCAAGACTTACTCCAATTGAGTGATTTGTGCAAAAAAAATCAAATTAAGCGATTTGTATTAAACAAACTCTGATTGAGCGATTTATGTAAGACTAACACAAATTCAGCAAGTTTTAAAACAAAAACTCCAATTGAGTGATTTATGCTAGACTAACTCAAATTCAAGAATTTTTACAAAGCAAACTCTAATTGAGCAATTTGTACAAGACAAACTCCAATTGAGCGATTTATACAAGACAAACTCCGATTGAGTGATTTATGCAAGACTAACTCAAATTCAGCAATTTTTACAAGTGAACTCTAATCGGGTGATTTGTTCAAGGCTAAATCCAATTGAGTGATTTGTGCAACATAAACTCCTTTTGAGTGATTTGTACAAAACAGAATCTAATTGAGTGGTTTGTATCAAAACAAAAGCTGATTGAGCGATTTGTACAAAACAAACTCCAATTGAGTGATTTATGCAAGACTAACTCAAATTCAGCAATTTTTACAAGACAAACTCTAATTGAGTGATTTGTTCAAGACTAATTCCAATTGAGTTATTCGTGCAGGAAAAACTCCAAATTGTTAGATTTGTACAAAACTAACTCCAATTGAGTGATTAATGCAAGGAAAACTTCAACTGAGCAATTTGTACAAAACAAACTCTAATTAAGTGATTTGTGCAAGATAAACTCCAATTGAGCGATTTGTACAAAACAAACTCCAATTGAGTGATTTATGCACGACTTACTCAAATTCATCAATTTGTATGAAAAAAACTCCAATTGATTGATTTTTGCAGGAGACGCTCCGATTGAGTTATTTGTACAACAGAAACTATTTTTGAGTGATATTTGCGGGAAAAACTCCAATTGAGCAATTTTTACAAGACAAACTTGTGATTTGTGCTAGACTTACTCTGAGTTATTTTTGCATAAAAACTCCCATTGCGCACTTTGTAAAAGATTAACTCAAATTGAGTAATTAATGCTAGTATAACTCGAATTCATCAATTTTTACGAAAAAAACTCCAATTGATTGTTTTTTGCGAGAGACACTCCGATTGAGTTATTTGTACAGCAGAAAATCCTTTTGAGTGATTTGTACAAAACAGAATCTAATTGAGTGGTTTGTATCAAAACAAAAGCTGATTGAGCGATTTGTACAAAACAAACTCCAATCGAGTGATTTATGCAAGACTAACTCAAATTCAGCAATTTTTACAAGACAAACTCTAATTGAGTGATTTGTTCAAGACTAACTCTAATTGAGTGTTGTGCATAAAAACTCCAATTGAGCGATTTCTAAAAGATAAACTCAAATTGAGTTATTTATGCTAGACTTACTCATATTCATGAAATTTTGACGAAAATACTCCAATTCAGTTGTTTTTGCAAGAGACGCTACGATTGAGTTATTTGTACAACAGAAACTCCTTTTGAGTGATTTGTACAAAACAGAATCTAATTGAGTGATTTATTCAAGACTAGCTCGAATTCAGCAATTTTTAAAAGACAAACTCTAATTGAGTGATTTCTTCAAGACTTACTCCAATTGAGTGATTTGTGCAAAAAAAATCAAATTAAGCGATTTGTACAAAACAAACTCTGATTGAGCGATTTATGTAAGACTAACACAAATTCAGCAAGTTTTAAAACAAAAACTCCAATTGAGTGATTTATGCTAGACTAACTCAAATTCAAGAATTTTTACAAAGCAAACTCTAATTGAGTGATTTGTACAAGACTAACTCCAACTGAATGATTTTTGCAGGAAAAACTCCAATTGAGCAATTTGTACAAGACAAACTCCAATTGAGCGATTTATACAAGACAAACTCCGATTGAGTGATTTATGCAAGACTAACTCAAATTCAGCAATTTTTACAAGTGAACTCTAATCGGGTGATTTGTTCAAGGCTAAATCCAATTGAGTGATTTGTGCAACATAAACTCCTTTTGAGTGATTTGTACAAAACAGAATCTAATTGAGTGGTTTGTATCAAAACAAAAGCTGATTGAGCGATTTGTACAAAACAAACTCCGATTGAGTGATTTATGCAAGACTAACTCAAATTCAGCAATATTTTCAAGACAAACTCTTATTTAGTGAATTGTGCAAGAAAAACTTCGATTGAGCGATTTGTACAAAACAAACTCCAATTGAGTGATTTTTGCAAGATTAACTCAAATTCAGCAACTTTTACAAGACTAATTGAGTGATTTGTACAAGACTAACTCAAATACAGAAAAAACTCAAATTAAGGGATTTGTACAAGACAAACTCGAATTGAGCGATTTGTGGAAGACAAACTGCAATTGAGTGATTTATGCAACACTAACTCAATCAAATTCAGCAACTTTTACAAGACAAACTGTAGCTGAGTGATTTGTACAAGACTAACTCAAATTGAGTCATTTCTGCAGGTAAACTCAAATTGAGTGATTTATGCTAGACTAACTCAAAGTCATCAATTTTTACGAAAAAAACTCCAATTCAATGATTTTTGCAAGAGACGCTCCAATTGAGTTATTTGTACAACGGAAACTCCATTTAAGTGATTTGTACAAAACAGAATCTAATTGAGTGGTTTGTATCAAAACAAAAGCTGATCGAGCGATTTGTACAAAACAAACTCTAATTGAATGATTTGTGCAAGAAAAACTTCGATTGAGCGATTTGTGCAAAACAAACTCAAATTGAGTGATTTATGCTAGACTAACTCAAATTCATCAATTTTTACGAAAAAAACTCCGATTGAATGATTTTTGCAAGAGACGCTCCGATTGAGTTATTTGTACAACAGAAACTCCTTTTGAGTGATTTGTACAAAACAGAACTCTAATTGAGTGATTTATGCAAGACTAACTCAAATTCAGCAATTTTTACAAGACAAACTCTAATTGAGTGATTTGTTCAAGACTAATTCCAATTGAGTTATTCGTGCAGGAAAAACTCCAAGTTGTTAGATTTGTACAAAACTAACTCAAATTGAGTGATTTATGCTAGTATAACTCGATTTCATCAATTTTTACGAAAAAAACTCCAATTGAGTGATTTTTGCAAGAGACACTCCGATTGAGTTATTTGTACACCAGAAAATCCTTTTGAGTGATTTGTACAAAACAGAATCTAATTGAGTGGTTTGTATCAAAACAAAAGCTGATTGATAGATTTGTACATGACTATCTCCAATCGAGTGATTTATGCAAGACTTACTCAAATTCAGCAATTTTTACAAGACAAATCCTAATTGAGTGATTTGTACAAGACTAACTCTAATTGAGTGTTGTGCATAAAACTCCAATTGAGCGATTTCTAAAAGATAAACTCAAATTGAGTTATTTATGCTAGACTAACTTATATTCATGAATTTTTGACGAAAAAACTCCAATTGAGTTGTTTTTGCAAGAGACGCTCCGATTGAGTTATTTGTACAACAGAAACTCCTTTTGAGTGATTTGTACAAAACAGAATCTAATTGAGTGATTTATTCAAGACTAACTCGAATTCAGCAATTTTTAAAAGACAAACTCTAATTGAGTGATTTCTTCAAGACTTACTCCAATTGAGTGATTTGTGCAAAAAAAAAATCAAATTGAGCGATTTATGTAAGACTTACACAAATTCAGCAAGTTTTACAAGACAAACTCTAATTGAGTGATTTGTACAAGACTAACTTAAATTGAATGATTTGTGCAGGAAAAACTCCAATTGAGGGATTTGTACAAGACAAACGCCAATCGAGCGATTTGTGGAAGACAAACTGCAATTGAGTGATTTATGCAACACTAACTCAAATTCAGCAACTTTTACAAGACAAACTGTAACTGAGTGATTTGTACAAGACTAACTCAAATTGAGTCATTTCTGCAGGTAAACTCAAATTGAGTGATTTATGCTAGAATAACTCAAATTCATCAATTTTTACGAAAAAAATCCGATTCAATGATTTTTCAAGAGGCGCTCCGATTGAGTTATTTGTACAACGGAAACTCCATTTTAGCGATTTGTACAAAACAAACTCTAATTGAGTGATTTGTGCAAGAAAAACTCCGATTGAGCGATTTGTACAATCAAACGCTAATTGAGTGATTTATGCAAGACTTACTCTATTCCGCAATTTTTACAAGTGAACACTAATTGAGTGATTTGTTCAAGGCTTACTCCAATTGAGTGATTTGTGCAACATAAACTCCTTTTGAGTGATTTGTACAAAACAGAATCTAATTGAGTGGTTTGTATCAAAACAAAAGCTGATTGAGCAAATTGTACAAAACAAACTCCAATTGAGTGATTTATGCAAGATTAACTCAAATTCAGCAATTTTTACAAGACAAACCCTAATTGAGTGATTCGAATTCAGCAATTTTTAAAAGACAAACTCTTATTGAGTGATTTCTTCAAGACTTACTCCAATTGAGTGATTTGTGCAAAAAAAAATCAAATTGAGCGATTTGTACAAAAAAACTCCGATTGAGCGATTTATGTAAGACTTACACAAATTCAGCAAGTTTTACAAGACAAACTCTAATTGAGTGATTTGTACAAGACTAACTTAAATTGAATGATTTGTGCAGGAAAAACTCCAATTGAGGGATTTGTACAAGACAAACGCCAATCGAGCGATTTGTGGAAGACAAACTGCAATTGAGTGATTTATGCAAGACTTACTCTATTCCGCAATTTTTACAAGTGAACACTAATTGAGTGATTTGTTCAAGGCTTACTCCAATTGAGTGATTTGTGCAACATAAACTCCTTTTGAGTGATTTGTACAAAACAGAATCTAATTGAGTGGTTTGTATCAAAACAAAAGCTGATTGAGCGAATTGTACAAAACAAACTCCAATTGAGTGATTTATGCAAGATTAACTCAATTGAGTGATTTATGCAAGATTAACTCAAATTCAGCAATTTTTACAAGACAAACCCTAATTGAGTGATTTGTACAAGACTAACTCAAATGCAGGAAAAACTCCAATTGAGGGATTTGTACCAGACAAACTCCAATTGAGCGATTTGTGGAAGACAAACTGCAATTGAGTGATTTATGCAACACTAACTCAAATTCAGCAACTTTTACAAGACAAACTGTAACTGAGTGATTTGTACAAGACTAACTCAAATTGAGTCATTTCTGCAGGTAAACTCAAATTGAGTGATTTATGCTAGACTAACTCAAATTCATCAATTTTAACGAAAAAAACTCAAATTCAATGATTTTTGCAAGAGACGCTCCGATTGAGTCATTTTACAACGGAAACTCCATTTAAGTGATTTGTACAAAACAGAATGTAATTGAGTGGTTTGTATCAAAACACAAAAGCTGATCGAGCGATTTGTACAAATCAAACTCTAATTGAGTGATTTATGCAAGACTTACTCAATTCCGCAATTGAGTGATTTGTTCAAGGCTTACTTTAATTGAGTGATTTGTGCAACATAAACTATTTTTTAGTGATTTGTACAAAACAGAATCTAATTGAGTGGTTTGTATCAAAACAAAAGCTGATTGAGTGATTTGTACAAGACTAACTCCAATTGAGTGATTTGGGCGGGAAAAACTCCAGTTGAGCGATTTGTGCAAGACTAACACAAATTCAGCAATTTTTACAAGATAAACACAAAACAGAATCTAATTGAGTGGTTTGCATCAAAACAAAAGCTGATTGAGTGATTTGTACAAAACAAACTCTAATTGAGTGATTTGTGCAAGAAAAACTTCGATTGAGCGATTTGTACAAAACAAACTCTAATTGAGTGATTTGTGCAAGAAAAACTTCGATTAAGCCGATTTGTACAAAACAAACTCCAATTGAGTGATTTATGCAAGATTAACTCAAATTCAGCAATTTTTACAAGACAAACCCTAATTGAGTGATTTGTACAAGAGTAACTCAAATTCAGCAATTTTTACAAGACAAACCCTAATTGAGTGACTTTTAAAAGATACACTCAAATTGAGTGATTTATGCTAGACCAACTCAAAATCATCAATTTTTACGAAAAAAACTCCAATTGAGTGATTTTTGCAAGAGACGCTCCGATTGAGTTATTTGTACAACAGAAACTCCTTTTGAGTGATTTGTACAAAACAGAATCTAATTGAGTTGTTTGTATCAAAACAATAGCTGATTGAGCGATTTGTACAAAAAGAACTCCAATTGAGTGATTTATGCAAGACTAACTCAAATTCATCAATTTTTACGAAAAAAACTCCAATTGAGTGATTTTTGCAAGAGACGCTACGATTGAGTTATTTGTACAACAGAAACTCCTTTTGAGTGATTTGTACAAAACAGAATCTAATTGAGTTGTTTGTATCAAAACAATAGCTGATCGAGCGATTTGTACAAAACAAACTCTAATTGAGTGATTTGTACAAGAAAAACTCCGATTGAGCGATTTGTACAAAACAAACTTCAATTGAGTGATTTATGCAAGACTAACTCAAGTTCAGCAATTTTTATAAGAAAAACTCTAATTGAGTGATTTTTGCAAGAGACATTCCGATTGAGTTATCACTGCTTTTGAGTTATTTGTACAAAACAGAATCTAATTGAGTGATTCGTGCAAGAAAAACTTCAAGTGAGCAATTTATGCAAGACTAACTCAAATTCAGCAATTTGTACAAGACAAACTCTAATTGAGCGATTTCTACAAGGCTAACTGCAATTTGTGAAATTGTACAACATGTACAAGACGGAATCTAATAGAGTGGTTTGTATCAAAACAAAATTCTGATTGTTTGAATTGTACAAGACAAACTCTGATTGAGTGATTTTGTCCAGACTAACTCCAATTCAGTAATTTTTGCAAGAGACACTCCGATTGAGTAATTTGTAGAACAGAAACTCCTCGAGAGAATCTAATTGAGTGGTTTGTATCATCGCGCTGGTTCATTTCCTCACGCCGGCACAAATGTACGTAAACCCGTCGCCACTATGTGTTGTTGCTTTGTTATGTCGCCCTCTCGCGTCGGCTTTTTACTCTTTACTTACTTTTGTTGTTACGCGCATGCGTCTCCCTCTCTCTCTCCCCGCATCGCCATGTTGTAGTTGTGTTAGTCTCGTACCAGTCGTAATAAAGTTCGACGTTTATCTCCGATATCCTGTGTCTGGTTGTGGTCTTGACTTGAAAGTGACGATTATGAAATTCAATGTTCAACATATTGCGCGTGGTGGAAACCGCAAGTATCCATAATCACACAGTCACCGACGGCCAAACACGGATTTACAATATTATCCGTTAATTGAACAGCCTCATCGAAAGAGTTCAGTAACTCCAACCCGTTTGATGGGCCAATGATATCGGAATGATCGACACCCGTCGCCACTATGTGTTGTTGCTTTGTTATGTCGCCCTCTCGCGTCGGCTCTTTACTCTTTACTTAGTTGTTATGCGCATGCGTCTCCCTCTCTCTCTCTCTCTCTCTCTCTCTCTCTCTCTCTCTCTCTCTCTCTCTCTCTCTCCGCATCGCCATGTTATAGTTGTGTTAGTCTCGTACCAGTCGTAATAAAGTTCGACGTTTATTCTCCGACATCCTGTGTCTGGTTGTGGTCTTGATCTGATGGTTAAACGGGGATTGTCTCCTCACTGGCGCGTAGCACTGGCAAGGTTGATCGTGTACGTAGCGTTCGATGCACGCCGTTGTATTTCAACTGCCGGTGTTCTGATTTCTGCTTGTCTAAAACGACGATTGGCTGCAGTTCGGATCACCGAAGACTCATCAAACCAATGAATTTGATTTATATTGTAGTCAGAAACAGTTTCTATGAATTCCAGTGTGTATTGTTCGATAGCTGGAGTCATTGATTCGGCGATATTTTCTTTCGACTCATGCTCAGGTATTTGGTTATCGCTCGGTGGATTGTCGTCAGCGATACGATGGCACGTTTTCGGCCGTACATACGTGATCATCAAAAAGTTTTCTTCTGATTTCGTGTAAGTAAATACTTGGCTACCGCCTTTTGTAGAACTCGATATGTTGTCCACAACTCTGGTGCGTTCTCGCACTGGTCTATCACCGGCTGTCAGGCCCTGTTCTCTCGTACTTACAGCAGACACTGTGCGTTGCTGATTTAGAGATTCCAGTCGTCGATGCAATTTCACCATAAGAAACACCTTTCAAGTGAAGTTCTAAGATGCGCCTTCGCGTCAGAAATGGTATCGGAAAACCACAATGCATTTTGTCGGAGGAAGTGTGTACTGTGCATGCAGACAGGCACTTGTACAATGTTGCAATTGTCAACTATGCCGCCAAACTATTTTTGTAACCGCGACTGTTGTTATCATGTACAATATTCGCATTTCAGTTGTGGTATTGAAATTCACGCATAAATTTTACTTGGCTGAAACTTATGTTTTAATCTCACTGCATAATATTGCCCATTATTTTTGAACGAATCACAGGAATCGCTAATGTAACCGTACGTATTACATGTAATGCAGCTAGGTGTATGACGTTTACGTCGGTCAGTTAGGTGCCCACAGTCAGCTACACAGTATCTACATGTTTACATAAACTTATCGCCAGCGCGGCAGCGTCTGGAACTTCTTAGGAAACTTCCCTATCAACTCATGAAGTTTCCAAGGAAACACACTGATGAATTCATGAGATGTATCAATATTCACATGAAGTTGAGCGTTCGATGATAGATGCAAAAGAGTGTAATTGAGACTGAAATATAAATACACTCATTAAAATTTCCAGCAGGAATATCACACACAAAGCTTGATAGTGATATAAAACTTGGCAACAATTTTTTTCATACTAATCCATCCCTTGTCTAAGCTCATGAAAATCCCTTTGGCAACAGGCTTTTAACCCCCGTTGGCGGAGATGGGTAATTGAGGGGGAGCTGCACCAAACACAGCGTACTTTGCTCAAAAATCACTTTTTTGCGAATATTTATTTAATTTTAATTAATTTGTTGACTCAAGATTTAAATATTGGTTGTCAAGCAATCATAATATGCATGATACAAAAGTTAATTTATGCAAATCACCCAACTTCCTGCTCTTCTTTTTTCTCCCATTCTCAAGATTTCCAAAGAATTTAACTCAACTCTGGCTGGGCCAATTTTTCCACAATTTTCACATTATGTTCTTTAAATAGTACAAGTATTTTGCTTGGCAATAAAGTTCTTACATTTTGAATAAGAGGCATTGTAATTTTACTAATTATGTTTTTAATCACTTTTTTGAGTGTCAGAATTTCAACCCTTGCCATTTTAGAATTAGGATTGATAATGCACAATAGAAGTAGTTTTTTTCTACATATACTTTTCTTTCAAATTAAATATTACATTTCAGAAAGTAGCATCATGCCATCAATGTTAGAGAGACCCAAGCTTAAATCGGTCTCACATGACAAAGTAATGTTTTTGGATGTCTCTTATTTTTAGTTGACAGCAAACATTAAGCTGATAACTGAGATTTTGAAAGAAAAACTGTTTCTTAGTAAGCTGTTTTAATTTTAAGTTGAACAAAAGTCAAGCCTTTTTAATAAAACATCACTAAATATCATGATTTCGTCAAAATTGTGTCACACTAAAACAGGTCAAATCTTGAAATTCCACTGTCTTGAATTCGTAAAATGATTACCTTTAAAGCAGTATTTTTTATTGTAATTGATTTAAAAATCCCCCTTGTATAATGTGTTGTCAAAAAAATAAATGATTCTGTCACACGAGCGCCGAAAATAATACATCCGATTTGAATATTTTGTGAATTTTGCCAATGCTTAGCGCGCGTGTCAAAAATGCGCCCTCTACGGCGTAAGGGGCCCGTGCTTTCGCTTGATGGGGTACACGGCAATTAAAAAAGCCTGTTTTCGATTGGTTGGCGCTCCAAGAATATCGCATTTTGAACCAATCAAATCACTTAATACATGTCTTAACAACCAAAATAAAGTGTTGTGAGGCCATCAAGAAAAATCAGGGAGGATGAACGCTCCACGAAGCCGAAACCGTAAACCGTAAATCATTGACTTAGACTTCTCGCTTCGACCCAATGGGCCGTAAATATATAGAATATATTATTAACTGTCAAATAAATGAATTTTATGCAATTTTATCTGGAAATGAGAAAACGCGACCACATTTTCGGGTAGCGATGATGCTCGAGCAAGTGCTTTTGGAGATCCAATATGGCGTCTTACGGTGACAGAATGCATGTAAATGCAAGCTGAACACGACAGAATTTGGCGCTATGCAAGGAATTATTC
Source organism: Ptychodera flava (assembly GCF_041260155.1). Taxonomy (NCBI): domain Eukaryota; kingdom Metazoa; phylum Hemichordata; class Enteropneusta; family Ptychoderidae; genus Ptychodera; species Ptychodera flava. Next base: position 13,510 of record NW_027248325.1, read on the forward strand.
TATGAAAAATATGTTCAAATTAAGTATTCGGTAAGAGATTCTGAATTTTATGCTCTTGCATTGCTCGATATTTGCACATATTCTGACCCATGTGCTAAAATCGCGATGGCAAACTGAGAAGCTGTCGAATGATCGAGCGATGTGCCCAGGTCACTTCACACACGTATTACGCCTCTGTATCCCGTCAAAGTTGTCAAGTGAACCTGTAAGCCGTTCCTATGAAATTTAAACACCTTAATGAGCAGTCAAAAACATCTTCTTTAGTTCTTTGGCCTTACTGTAGTTTTATTACTTTTTTGTTCAGTTCAGTCGAAGCAATGTGGACTGCAGTGATGTGTACCAGGCCCGAGTTGCTAGGCGATAGTGTTGCTCTGTGCAAATTGCAGTCACTTAAGCTTAAGGTAAGCTTAAGGATACTTATCGTCCGATATTGTGAATATTTGAAGAATATAGACATGTCTTTGTAATTTCAATGTGATTAAAAGTAAATTATATGAAATTTAATTAGATTTTCTGTCCAGTTCCGAGGATAGATTTTGAAAAAGGTACTGTGATAACGAACATTTTTTTTTCTATCAAAATTGAAATTGGTCAGTGAAATATCTCGCTAATTCAGCCTGATGGCAGTGTGGTAAAACCAAACAAAATACAGTTTGGATGAATTGATTCACATATCAACATGGGACAGTAACAGATGAGGAGATCAATGTAATGGGAGATAACAAGCAATAGCAATTATAAAACATGAAAGAAATTTTGATTAGTCTATCAAAATAAAACAAAAAAATAGGTTAGAATTTTGTAGATCATTGTTTAATTTATCCTTTCAATCCACTTAGTATCGTTCTCATAGGTGTTTTGTTTTATTGATTGATTCAATCTTGTAACATATTTGGATTTTTTCTTTTTTTTTACAGATTTGTGATTCAGGTCTGTGTGCAAAATAAAGATTGCCAGGTTTTTGAAGCAAATACAATCAAGTCAGTTTAAATAAATATTTCTCCAGCTGTGTATCTTTTTAGATTATATCATAAATACAGTCAAATCAATTTAAACAACAAATGTCTCAAGCTGTATTACTTAAGGGTTATATCGTACATCATAGTACATAAGTTCGTTGATGGGTTTGTTGCCTTATATTGGAATGTCATTTACAAACAAGGTTTCAAGCCCACAGACATTGAAATATTTATGCATTATATGGGTGTGAGTGTGTGAGAGAATGTGTCTACATATTATTTTTCATTTTATGAAGTCCGTAGTAGGTAGCCAAAGTAATGATCATGTACCAATATGGGTATTTGAAATACAACTCACTCTGAGTTGGGCTGTTATCTGAATATCATTAGCAACTTTCACTACTCTGACAAGAGTTTTAACTGAATGTTTGTACTTGCACTCTTATATTGCACCTAATACATTTAATACAATATCTGCTGCAGTTAAAATTTATACTATTGTCATACATGTAAAGGAGCAATGAAATCAGTGAACTGTTCCTCTAGTATTACAAACTGAATCATTTGCATATTTGCATATTAATGAGTCATGTGACCACAGTTGATAAAAGCAATCATAATAGGTTAATTATATGTGCTGTTGTAGTCTAGCCATGTAACTTGAATTTGGAAAAAATGTGATTTTACTGTATTTGAAATGCTATGTATTGACTATGCATCATTGGAGAAAAGAAATAACAAACATCACAGAAAAATTGAGCAAATTACAGTTTTCAAGCCCGGTTTTTGTCCACATAATCATTTTTATTTAAGATATTTTTCATACAGTTCAACTCTAAACAGCAATAAGTATTATTTGTTGAGTTTTGGTCATCTTAAATGCCTGTTACCGTTATTATTTATGTTGATAAAAATTGAAGATATCAGAGCACTTTTTCCTCACAAACCTCAAAAAAGCAGAATTTGGGAAAAAAAAACTTTGGGGGTAATATCCTCATTTTCTCTTGATTTACAGTCAAAGGCACCATTTGGCCAGAAATTTTGGTTTTTGAATTGTATTTTTTCAAAAACTGACCTTCACACTTATTTTCTATGTAATTTCTGTGGTAGGAAAAATGACAAATATCATCAATTTCCAGATTTACACACTCAAGATTAACTCTTGAAGGCTGTCATCAACAAAAAATCACACTTAATCTTGTTGTTAATGATATTTCTTCGACAAAAAAAGAGAAGAAAGATGAGAAAGACATTGCTAACATTTTATTATTGACCTGCATTTTACAAAAGCAACTTTCTAAATTAGCGAAAACACTCATTTTCGACCCAAATTTTAAGAAAAATTTGCATTTCAGTAATCATCCGTTTTATTCAGTCAATAAGCCTCTATTCAAATATTGTGAAATAAATACAAAATATGGAATAATGCCTTTATTTTTACTTTTATGAATATGAAAAAATGGCATTTTGGCCAATTTGACAATTTGCCCTTTGGCCTCCCTATCAATGTTATTAAAATACCAAAATTGAGTTTTGCCCAAATACACACACCCATGTCGTCCATCATGTAAACTGCTTCTACCATACTAAAAATCAGTCTCTGCTTTTTGAAAATATATAGTATGAGGGGGTTTCCTTGTCATCTTTGATGAGAAATACTGCTTTAAAAAGGTCACCTTAATTTGATATACACTGGATAACACACAAGTAAAATTAATAGCTTACTGGCCTTGCAACAAAAATATCAAAGACCAGAAAATATAAAGGATCATTGAAATGAGAATTTAAAGTATGATCAGAGTAAATAAAATACATTCATAAATAACACACGCATCAATATAACCATCATATTGAATCTTGCACACATACTATGTAAGAGTATTTTTATTGCAGTATTGAAAAGCATCCATTCTGTCTCCTACTTTGTGGTCTCTGCATATGGCCTACGCTATACGAATATAAAAAAATAAATATTAAAAATAATACCTCTATTATTTTCATGCTGTGAGAAATATTGGCAAATGACATATTGACAGCAGTCTAACTAGCTAACATACATCCTCATTCCCATACATTTCCCCTTTATGCCTTTTGGTGGTCAATTATTTTGTCAGCCTGCAAACCTGCATTCAGGAATGGTTTCACTTGATTTTCCAGACTGCAAAATGCAAAAATAGTACCCATTTGTGGCAAAAAAGGGAGAAACTACAATGGCTTAAATTTTAAACCAAGATTGAGTATATATTACAAACACAAAAAGAATTTTTTACTTTGCCATACAACATTAAAACACTGCCAAAGTCGCTGTAGCACGACTGACGGTATTCTGGAGTATTAATTGGTGGGAGTTCAACACTAAGGCATGGAAAAGTTGCAATGCAAGCACATTAAAGGGACAAAGTCGCTCATTTTTGACATTATTTTTGTGATTTTAATTTTATTTGCAATAGTATTGATGTTGTTGTGCTGACTGAAGTATGCTTAATCACTAGTTGTTATGGTGCAGCTCACTCGAAGCAGAACATTACGAATATTTTACAGGAAACTTTAGTTTTGGTGCAGTAAACCTTGGTAAGTAACAAACTTTGGTCATTTTGATGCTCCCCTGAGTAATATGTAACAGTAAAATTAGAATTCTGATAAAATTATTGATATGTAGCCCGCATGAATGAAAAGGTGACGAGTTTTGGTCATTTGGCAACTAAACTTCTGTATCAAATTTGACTGAAATCCATGTAGCCGTTCTTTATATATTGTTATACTATAGATAAACTGTCAGAGTAATGGCGTCTGTTATGTCCGATATTGGAACTATTATTTACTTAAAATTAAAAGTGAATTCAGACAGCATGGAGAATTGAAAATCATTTATGAATACCTTTTTATATGTGACTTCATAGATATGCACACGTCATGCAGCAAAATCTAAACAATTGTTGCTATTTTGAAAGTCTATGAATATGCCATAGAGACCTGGTGTGAAACTCGTTTTGGTCCTTGTTTTCATGGACTACCATCTTAGGGGGCGCTATGCTCAATTTTAAGCTTGGGGGTGCCGTGTAGATTACCCATAATGCATTGCAATGCGTTGTCGTAGGTGGCAGTATATTCAATGTTAACCTTGATTACCCACAATGCATTGCAAAGCGCCATGACGTCCTATGCCTTTCATATTAACTGATAGTGGTCTCTTGTTTCCTTGCAAAAATATTTGGTAGCAGATATCCATCTCAAGGTGTATATGCAGTTTATTTTTTATTTGAGGGGAGATGGTCGACTTGTGAAATTAGAAAGACGAGGAAAGTCTGTGGTTGAATACATGTTTTACTGTATTATATAAAGACAAAGATTTGTATAATAAAAGGTAAAATGACAAAACTGATCTGCCTAGCAACAAGTAAAAGGGCAGTTTATAACGTAAGCATTTTAAATGTTTTGTCGAATTTCAACTATTTTGCACATCCATGATCCATATGTTTTCTAAAGCAGAACAGTTAATTGCTGAATGAACATTCAAATCAAAACCTCCACAAATAACGGGTAATTCGCATTAATATACTGAAAATTTCCTGTCTGTAGACCACAGGGGGGCCAGGGAGGTAAACAAACAAACAAATAAATAAATAAGCAAATAAATAATCAATATATAACAAACATGCAAAAAATACCGTCAAGGACAGTGTGCTCACATTCGGTTTGAATCGGTCCACTCAAATATTTAAACCAGAAAAACAAGAATGACAAAAGCAAATAAGGTCTGCAACTTAGGTACTGGTGGTCATCTTTAGGAACATATATATTAATTTCTATAGCAATAGGACAAGCAGATCCTACATACATAAGTAAATGTCAACAAAAAATTAGCAAGAGAAGGCTTGCAAGAGTGGGAAAAAATAAAGAGTAGGGAAAAATGTACAAGGGATCTGGTAAAAAGTAATGCTACCTCATCAATCTTCTAGACCCTACCCCCTCCTGAATGTCACATGTTCCATTCCTTTGTTGATCATGTTTACATAAGGCCAGATGGCAGGAAATATATTTACAACCCTGGGGATTTTTTCATTAATGCTATGAGTGCTATCATTCGAATGTAAACAGCACTTAAATTAGTTACAGATAGTGAAATGCCTTCCACTTTAGCGGGTGATTACGACATCTGGAATTATCCTGGATCCAAATTTCTCATCAGTTCTTGCATGTCTTACCTGGAAATGTTGAAAAAATTGATCCGCAATGAAAACAATTACCTCAGCTTTGTTTTCTGGATCAAAGTTTACAACAAATCAGTACCAAATACGACAAAATTATGTTCACAGCCTTTGAAACTGTCTCAAAACATATCCTTGGTTGGTGTAGATCATTTAAGGTCACAAACTGAGAAAATTACCTAAAATATAAAAATTTGGGCCTTCCCAACACTTTGAACATAAAATTTATCTAATAATATCCCTCGGGACTTTTGTACCAAATTACAAAGCTATCAGACAAGTAATTTTGAGAACGACAAATGAAAAAATGACAAAATTGTTTTAAAAATACAAATTTGTATATTTCAGGGCAACTTCCACATATCTAACTATAGTCATCCCTGGACATCTGTATACCAAATATAAAAGCTGTCTGTCCAGGGGCTTTAAAAAGAAAATATTTGTTATGATTTTTTGACCAAAAATGACAAAAATTGCCCCAAAACAGTAATTTTTCCAATTTTGTTGTAATTAAGGGTAACACCCTTGCAAACATCGAACCCAAATTTGAGAGAAACTAGGCTGGCGGTTTCAGAGAAGAATAATTTTTACTTAAAATAAGGAAAATAACCAAAAAAATTCAGCAAAAATACACAATTCAAGATATACATAAAACTGTATAAGGTCTACCTGAGGTACTTGCATACTAATTTTCAAAGCAATCAAACAAGCGGTTCTTCAGTTATTGATTTTTGACCATTTTCACATTTTTTAAGCTCATTTGCATAATTTGGGCACTGCAACCTTCATTTGAAGAAAATCCCATATACAGCCAGGATGCATCTACAGATCAAAAAATACCGCACTAAAAACAGCAGCGGTTCATGAGTTTTTGAAGTTGACGGACATACCGTACGTACGTACATACATACATACACACAAACATACAGACGCCACCGACTTCAGCTTATATGATAATCTCACATTGGTATAACCAAATGTGAGCTAACAAGCATACAAATACACAAATAAATAATAAACACAGACAAGTAAACAAATAGATAAACAAACATACAATATCATAGAACGTTGAATAAATATCACCAACAAATAAACAGACAGATGTATACACACATGCATATTTATATATATATATAAATATATATATATGTGTGTGTGTGTGTGTGTGTGTATAAGAGACAACAGCATATTGGAAAAAAGATTGAAATGATTGACTGAACAGCTCATGCAACATATCAACATGCAACGGCAGTACCAGTACTCATATACTTCCGGAAGGTATGTGACTCAATGGTCACCAATGCCATGACATGGTCGGTGATATACTTTTTCCAACCGCACATAAAATTACCGTCTCAATGTCAATGAGCAAAATTCCATAACAGTTGGGAAGGACATGAACAGGGCTCTCAAGTTCAACATGTAAAAAGAATGTGCGATCAAAAAGAAAGCAATTTTCAAGCGATTTCTGAAGTCGTGTTGATACCATTTCTTCTGATTTTTGCTCTCCTGCATGAGGAGTTTAAAACGCCCTGGGTCGCTGTGTTGTCCGTTGAGCTACGCCAATCCTTTGAAATCGTATATGGGCCAATCACATAACTCGTATCGCGCTAAATGAGTCGATTGACTCTGCTATTCGTGTGTGCTTTGATTTAACACTATTTAGTTGCTTTGAGAGAAAGGAAAGGACACTTCACAACCTTCTGTTTATTACTAATCCAACACAGCCAAACTGAATTTAATGGATTAAGTTGTCTACAACAATATTAACAATGCACTTGAGAGTGATTGTCTCATATTCAAACTGAATTTTGAGTGTTTGAACATGCTTGAGAAGAAACTATGGTTGATACACAGATGAAAAATGATTAAAGTAGGCTATTATCAGAAGTTACAGCTACTGTCCCTTTATATATCATTTTATTTTCAATTTCAAAAAGCTACGGATGCAGACAAACACAGAGCATAGTAACAGTAGCAGCAACATGTGTATCTTTCCTATATTTGTCGCTGGAGGTACTCCTTCTGCCATCCTTTGTTTGGACATTTTTTCCAACGGCAAAATCATCTGGCAGTAGATCTACCGGTTCTACAATTAAACAGATCAATCACAAATAACATTGGCACAAAAATAGAGTGATTAAAAATTAACATTAACAGTGCTAAAAACTGCCACTCAAACCTAGTTAGGCCAAAGTAAGTAAATTCTTTGTTTTGCGTCCACTCAAAATCCTAAAAGGTACGCGGGTAAGCGGCTAAAAAACACACACAGAAAATTTAACACAAAATCTGTTTGCCTTTATTGGACAATTTTTCTCAAACCACATGAATACTCCTGTCACAGTGTGTCACACTGTATGATCACTGTATGCATTTTCATAACAAATGGATCAAAATAAACAGTCATTCTTTGACGTTTGCTTTTCTCTTATTAGTTTTAGATTTCTTTCTTGTGCATTCAAAGTGTCCACATGTCAATACCATTGCACAGCAACTTGACAGCCTCATCAAATTACTTAAATCTGGACAGTTTGAGGAATTGGTACACTATAACAGTATACAGTAGCGGTCTTTTGTCCTCAAGTTCTTGTACGTTTCTTTCAAGTTTCTTGTAAGTCTATGCTCCGATGTAATGTCAAAGTTTTGCTGAAAGGTGTCTGTTTTAAAAGAAAACACCAACAGAAATGGTAACTTGTAGCCTCTGCATTTAATTTTAGAAAGATGGGGCATCAGAGAGAAGAAGAAATTGGTGATATACTTGACAAAAGTATTCCCTGTAGCTTCCTCGGGACCATCTGTAAAACCAGCACCTTTCCTTTCCATCAAATAAAAGACAGCATTTCGCAATTGTCAGTCTCCTCACACAGACTCATCAGACCCAAATTTAGGTGGAAGCTTCACATCTATATTCCTTGCACTTTCAAAGTACCACGCCCCAGATTGATTGAAAAGATGAAGTATCATGGCATAAATGGAAATAATCTACAGTGGGTCAAAGCTTGATTGACAAATACAAAACAGCGAGTAGTCATAAATGGAGCATCATCTGAATGGAGAATACGTCACAAGTGGTGTCCCAAAGGGTTCAGTTCTTGGACCAGTACTCTTTCTAATCTACATCAATCATACTGGCGGTGAAATTAGTTCTGAACTCAAAAATTTACTGACAATACCAAGACATATCATCCCTTGCGAAATTGTAGTGATCCTGAAATTCTACAAGCTGATTTGGAAAAGCTACAAAAAATGAGTGAACACTGGCGGACGCATATTGGCTACAACAACCCCTTCAATAAATACACAATGAACAATATTTCACTGCGACGAACAACTGAAGAAAATGACTTGGGCGATCTACTTCATTCTACCTTAAACCTTCGAGCAAATGTGATAAGTTTGCAAAAAAGCAAACAGAATGTTGATCTCATCAAACGATCATTGTCGATCAAATAAAAAAAAATGTCATTCTTCGTCTTTACAAGCAACTTGTGAGACCACAGCTCGAACATGCAGTACAAGCTTGGTCACCATGGCTACAAAAGGACATAAAAATCTTAGCACGGCAAATAATACCTAAACACCAACACTACAATTATCAAAATAGACTTAAACAGCTTGGTTTAATAACACTTGAACAGAGAAGAAATCGCGGCGATATGATTCTACTCTAGAATTAGTTATCAAATGCCATGACCACTGTAACCTTTCACTTGAGTTAGCAGCTGACTTGAGAACTTGAGCACACTGTCCCAAACTTCATAAACTAACCGTTTGACTTAACACAAGAAAGTACTTTTTTCAGCAAGAGCTAATATACTTTCCCACACCCAAACTGAACAAAAAGTACGTAAAGGCCTTTCGTTTACAGGACTGATCACTTGTTTATTGTTTGTTTACGTTAAAATGGACGAATCAACCTAATTTTTGGCAAACCTAAAAGACCAATTAACTAGGATAGGCCTCAACACTTTCCGATTTTTTCGTCTGCCATACTCTCTGAGTTGTGGTACCCAAGTCCAATCGGCCGGCTGAATCTCAGGCTCTCTCTGTTCAAGTCCCGATTGCTCGCAGTGACCATGCCTTCAAGTTGCCGTGCAAAGATTTCCTGTTTTGTAACTTCGATTATTTCCTGCTTACCATTTTTTATCGTGACGACAAAACCACAACAGGCAAAGCCACAACAGACAGCGAGAACGTGAGGCCCCTACGTGAGGCTGAGAGTATCGACAGGGGTAAATGTGTACAGAGTACTGTTTTACGTCACCACAAGGTCCATTAGTGAAATCTGATTGCCGTAAAGGAGTATTTCGTCGCAAAGTTAAAAGCCACTACTTGTTTTTGCGACAAAATAGCGCCACCAGCGGCGAAATTTTGAAAGGAAAGTTTGTGTTTTTTTTCCGAAAAATCTCCAAAAACCTAGGCGCGCGCGGACGCAAAACAAAGAATTTACTTACTTTGGTCTTACTCTATGCAACAATAAAACAAAATCTTTGGGTATGAAAATTGATAATCTGCATGCGAAAGAAATTTAGTTTGACAACTATTTGTTCATCACAAGCTAGTGGCCTTCAGCTAGTTGGCTATGCCTAACTATCAGTAACGTCACTACGTTGTAGTACGTAGGTACCGTCACTCCATCAATTCGACCAGAAAAATAAATATGATTTATGAAAAGACGAACTGATAAAAAATACCGGGACGGTCGAAATGATAGAGTATTTTTCGACGGTCATAAATTTGCATGGCAAGGATTGTATGACATTTATGATAAACATTGACTGTTAAGGTAAAACAGAATAAAATAAGTTAGTTCCCAATACCTTAGAAGGTCCAGGCTGCAGATTTCATCTTTAGAAATACACGATGGCGACAGAAAAACACTTGTACATGAAAGACATGACGACATCGCTTATGCAGGCCGCCGTGTTACTTGCATATTTAAACCATAGAGGGCGCTAGATATACGGAAAATGAACCTCCCCAGTTTTAGAACTCGAAGCCGAACTCTGAGCAAAGGGTAACTTTCTTAATATCAGGAGAAGATGCCAATGGAGGAAGATGGTAACAGAAAAATAAAACAAATAAATGAAAAATATAATTGTCTTTTCTGTTTCTTTACTTGCATTAAACTTGGGTTGCATGAAAGTTATAAAGTCAAGTGGCAGGTCTATGACTAGGGGTGTCCTGGTGTCCTGGCATGGATACCGGATCACCAAACTTTTTCGAATTGAAATTTTTATGGTTTACAGACACAGCTATTGTATTTTTTATCTCATTTCCAAATTGCATTTATCATGATGATATTTAAAATGCTATAAAGGTTTATCAAAACTTTTAATTCTTTCAGAATTTCGTTTTGTTAGTCTAGTGGCAGGTCTACAACTGAGTCGCTCCCTTGGCAGAATTTATTATGCACCCCACCACGAAACACTACAGAAATGGATATTTTTATTGTTTACTGACACAGCTATTGTTTTTTGTATCTCTTTTTCAAGTGGCATTTATCATCATGATATTTAAAATGCTATAAAAGTTAATCAAAACTATCATTATTTCAGAATTTCGTTTGGTTAGTCTAGTGGCAGGTCTATGACCAGAGGTCTCCCCTGGCAGAATTTATTAAGCATGGATCAACCAAACTTTACGGAATGACATTTTTATTGTTTATGGACAAAGCTATTGTGTTTATATCTCTTTTTATAAGTTTTTAAGTTGCATTTGTCATGATGATATTTAAAATACTATAAAAGTTTACAAAACTTTGATTATTTCAGAATTTCGTTTCGTATATATATATATTCCGGTCGTACTAAATTCGATAGAGAAACTGTTCCAATCTTCCGATTTCATTTGGCTTTGACATATTAAATCATAAAAGTGCGTGAAATCAGGCCCTATTTTACTGTTTTTCGGTCGTATTTAATTCGGAAGAGAAACTGTTTCAATTGTCGGTTTCCTACGTCAGAATAGGACCTTATGTTACTGTTTTTGGCGATACTAAATTCGGAGACAAACTTTTAATTGTCGGATTTTGGCAGGCTTTGACATTAAGGTGAAAAAGTACCTCAGAATAGTAGTTTATACCTAAACTTATTTCTGCTATGTAGAAATACTCACCCAGCTACTATCGGGAAATAACCCTTGGGCTCCATTTATGCAAGATTAAAAACTTGAACTTCCTGCCTAGACTTCCTGTGACGTAGGTCACTGGACTCCCTAAGTTACTCAGTTATACTCCGTAAGCGACTGTTCACGCTCGTTAGAGTACGACAGTTAGGAACTGACAATTTCCCCAAACTACTAGAAGAACCGCCAGGGGCAAAAACAACCAGAAAAACGGTTAACCAAGTATTGAAGGGGTACAATACACCCATTACCCGCAAAATTAGTGTAACACACTTCCACATGTTATACAAAACACCAAGTGGGGAGGCGGGCGGGTGTGCTGGGTGAGTATTTCTACATAGCAGAAATTGGTTTAGGTATAAACTACAATTCTGCTTATTTGAAATACTCACCCAGCTACAATCGGGAAAAAACAGAATCCCACAGACCTTAGGAGGCGGGGAAACGAGTATTTTTCACCAGGAATAACCTGTTGGCCCACAGAAAGCAGACCAAGAGAAAACAAGTCATTGACAATGACATAGTCCCCACTTGTAATAGGAGTATTAGTCTTGATGGGGCAGGGAAATGTGGTCACTGAGAAGTATCACTGGAGTGTATATGTTGAGATCTATGGGCACATAGGTCTATGTCGTGTTCCCATTTGAAACACATGAGGCATGTCTAAGTTATGGTTCTAAATCGGGAAAAAAGATCAGACCTCTAGCTGTATTGGCCAGCCAAGAAATACATATGCGCATAATAATGAGGTACAAGATGTGACATCTTAAGGTCTAATATCCTATCAGAATTGGAGGGTATAGAACTTGTGGTTACCGAGTTATGCATATATATGTATAATCAAGGTCAAAGGTCATAAGGTCACGTGACATTTTGAAAAAAATTTGTATTGCTAATTAATCCCTATATGCCAAAAATCAGACCTCTAGCTCTATTCCCTTGCCCAGAATTAGATGTGTGCATAATTAATGAGGTAAAGCGTGTGTTGTCATAAGGTCTCCCATGGCCACCCTACTAAATATAAAGGACATAGCACTTGTAGTTATGTATTTATCGACATAAACGTATATTTCAGGTCAAAGGTCATCGAGGTCACATGACATTTGGTCAAAAAATTTCTATCCTATAGTTATCCCTATATACCAAAAATCAGACATCCACCTCTATGGGTTTGCTCAGAATTAGATTTACGCATAATTAATGAGGTACAGTATGAAGCATCATAAGGTCTCCCATCATACCATATATGAAGGGTGTACCACTTGTGGTTACTGAGTTATGGACAAATATGTATATTTGAGGTCAAAGGTCACCGAGGTCATGTGACATTTTGTCAAAAAAATTGTATTGCTAAGTTATCCCTATATACCAAAAATCAGACCTCTAGCTCTATTGGTTCGCTGAAAATTAGATATGCGCATAATTAATGAGGCAAATATGTGACCGTCATAATGTGTCCCATCATACCATACATGAAGGGTGTAGCACTTGTGGTTACTGAGTTATGGACCAATATGTATATTTGAGGTCAAAGTCACAGAGGTCCCGTGACATTTTGTCAAAAAAATTGTATTGCTAAGTTATCCCTATATACCAAAAATCAGCACAAATAGTATTGCTAAGTTATCCCTATATACCAAAAATCAGACCTCTAGCTCTATTGGTTCGCTGAAAATTAGATATGCACATAATTAATGAGGTACAATATGTGGCTTCATAAAGTGTCCCATCATACCATACATGAAGGGTGTAGCACTTGTGTTTACTGAGTTATGGACAAATATGTATATTTGAAGTCAAAGGTCACCAAGGTCACATGACATTTTGTCAAAAAAATTGTATTGCTAAGTTATCCCTATATACCAAAAATCAGACCTCTAGCTCTATTGGCTTGCTCAAAATTAGATATGCACATAATTAATGAGGTACAATATGTGGCGTCATAAGCTCTCCCATCATACCATATATGAAGGGTGTAGCACTTGTGGTTACTGAGTTATGGACAAATATATATATTTGAGGTCAAAGGTCACTGAGGTCACGTGACATTTTGTCAAAATATCTGAGATATCTGCGTGAACGGATGGACTCACGGATGGACTCACGGACGGACATGACCCAATCTATAAGCCCCCTGGACTTCATCCGTGGGGACTAAAAACTATGTCACTGCATCCTTTTTGCAATATGAATACGATGAGAAACTAAATTTTTATTTTTCTTGGCCTTATACATGGAGGTCTATGGACTGCCTTATACATGGGAGTCTATGGACTGCCTTATACATGGGAGTCTATGGAGACTGCCTTATACATGGGAGTCTATGGAGATGAAAACTAAAAAGTCCTCTAACACGGCCAAATTTGATCGCATTGTGAAACAAATCGACGTGCATCTGTATGGGGTAGGGTACTATCCTTGTGCAAAGTTTGAAAGAAATTGACCTGGGCATGTCTGAGATATCTGCGTGAACGGACGGACGGACGGACGGACGGACGGACGCATGCACACACGGACGGACATGACCAAACCTATAAGTCCCCCCGGACGGTGTCCGTGGGGACTAACAAACCGTCTGATTCTGATGCCATGTCCCGAAGATAGAAACTGACAAATGAGTTAGGTGAACGCCATGTACCTGCGCGAAGGACATCGTCCGCAGGAATACCGGCCAAATACACCAGGGAAGAAGAGATAGCCCTAACCTCATGGGCTGTTACTCTGGTAAGGCGATGGTCAGTTTCTGAACTTTCATTATAAGTCCAACGGACTGTTTTTGTAATCCAATTTGAAATGGTTGACTTGGAAATGTCTTGTGAGGAAGCGGGGGCAATAGGTAGAAAAAGTCTAACTCTCCCTGCACGAAAGGACTTGGTTCGTTTTAAATACCAACGAAGACAACGAACCGGGCATAATCGGCGCTCTTGAGAGTCTGGGCCTGTCAGTGAGTCAAGAGCTTTAATAGTAAACTGGGTGGCTTTAACACCCAGTACTTGGTTCTTTGCCAAGAAACCCGGCCTAGTACGCAAGACTGCTTCTGTCTTGGTTATAGTCAACAAACCATCAGTGGCACCAAAAGCATGAATTTCGCACCTGAGACTGCCAGATGCTAATGCCACAAGAAAAACAGTTTTAAAGATATACAGTCACCTGTAGTCTAAATATGCCCATATATGGTCAAAGGGGCGTTCCCTGGTATTCAAAATGCGCATCTGAGGGCGCTGTTTTTAAAAGCAGCCACCCGTTTAAAATCTGATTGGTTAGATTTTCTTTTTCCATGGCAACTGTGGCAAAATTGGAACAGGTGACCTTTAAGGGTAAGTGCCTTCAAACTGATAGATTCCAATAGTTCAAAGGGCGGCCGCTGTAGACCACTCAGAACCAAAGATGAACTCCATTGAGGGACCAAACGCTGCGAAGGGGGTCTCTCAATTTTGAAATTCTTGAGCATTGCAGTTAAGGCTGCATTGTGACTAAAAGCTGGGCCCCGACACTTCTGATCATCGCTGCAATGGAGGTACGATAAACAGACAATGTGCTCGGGGAGAATTCTTTGTCATTATGTAAAAATAGAAAGAATTCTGCTAATTGGCCAACAGATACTTTGAGCGGATCAATACACTCTTTACCACACCAATCACAGAATTTTGACCATTTGTCCCTCTAAGTTGCTAAGGTCTCTGAGGTCTAGCAATGGTGCCGGCAGCTGCCTGAGAAAATCCGCTCGCAATGAGGGATTGCTTGACAACTTGAATGGGTGAAGCTTGAACACGCCTGGGTCGGGATGAACCAGTTGTGGACCTTGAAATAGTAGGTCCTCGCGGAGGGGTAGCTCCAGAAGGCGTTCTACTTACAGATCCAGCAGCATCGCATACCATGACCGCTTGGGCCATGCTGGTGCTACTAGTATCACGGTCGTTACCTCGTCTGCTATTTTCCGTAGAACTAGCGGCAAGAGAGGCAATGGAGGGAACGCGTACAGGAGAAGGTTCCTCCATGACATCGTCAGTGCGTTGACTGCCAAGGCTCTGTGGTCCAAGACCGGCGACACAAACAGAGGTAGTTTGCGGTTCTTGAACATCGCAAACAAGTCTGCCATGGGTGTTCCCCGAATCGCGAAAATCCAGTTGGCAATTTCCTGGGGAATTGCCCATTTCGTTGGAATCACCTTTTGGTCTCAAGACAGAGCGTCGGCTATGTGATTCCGTTTGCCTGGCAGGTGACGAGCCCGAAGGCGGACGTTGTGTTCCTTGCACCACATGAATTAGTCCCATGCTAGGTAACACAGTGTTGGGGGTCAGGTCCCTTCCATTTTGTTTATGTAGGCAACCACTGCAGCATTGTCTGGATTGACCAGGACATGCTGGTTGGTTACTGACAGCTGAAAGCGCTTGAGCGCCAGGAACACCACTTGGAGTTCTAGCCAATTGATGTGGCGCTCCCGTTGGTCCTCCAACCAACTGCCCGATGCTGTCAGTTCGTCAAGGTGCACTCCTCAACCGGTGGTGGAGGCGTCCGTGAACAAAAACTGAGTGGGCAATGGTACCCGCAGGGGAACACCCTCCAGCAAATTCTCCGTGTCCAGCCACCACCCTAGGTGGGCACGGAGAGCTGGTCTCACACGAATAACGTGAGTAATTGGCTGTCGAGTGGGGCACCAAAGGGCTAACAAATAAAGCTGAATTGGTCGAAGGCGTAGGCGCGCCCAGGGGATGATTGCCAGCATAGAGACCATCATGCAGATAGCTTCCAGCAGGAGCTTGACCGGGGTAGATGGACGGGGCAGGATAGAGTTGATAACAGCTAACAGTCTGTCCACTCATTCCTCGGTTGGGCAAACAATCCCTGAATGAGTAATGAGCCTCATCCCAATAAACGCCATGTCGCGTGAAGGGGCAATAGTTGACTTCTCTATACTCGGGATTGGCGGTGGATGAACCCTATTAGCTCCAGCACTACTCTGGTAAATACGCGAGGTGCTGATGCTAGGCCAAATGGGTGAACTATGTACTCGTAAATAATTCCATTTATTGAGAACCGCAGGTACTTTAGACTTTGGCAAGAGTGTGACGTGGGCAATAAGCCATCCTCGTTATCCTCATTGCTTGGCGCTGGGGTCGAGTGGCAATTATGAGCGTCATGCGATTGAGATTTGCTCTTTCTTGCAACACTGGACACACCTGAGAACCGGTTCTAACCGCTGAAAACCCCATTGCGCTAGGCTGCCCGGTATGTGTCGACCCAGTGAGCCCGTCACAAGGGCACCAGGACGACTCACGTTAGCAGGAGATCTATGCATGCGTTTAACACCACGACGTCCCTTGCCAGTGGAAACCGACTTATGAGTCGAACAAGTGGCAGTCTGTTTGCCTGTCGAAGACAAGCGGTTCTGCACTGGATTAGGCCCCGCAGGACAAGTGCGTTCAACATGAAGCCCTGTACCCACATTAAGGCCCGGATGTTAAAACCCCAGCTGTGTAACATTCATCCCGACTGGGTGATGGTATGGTAGCTGTTGTCCAGGGACAACTGGGTTAAAGTAATTCCAACCTGGAGGCTGGTAATACGTGCCCGGTTGGAAAAAGGGAGCATAATTTCCATACGGCTGAAACATGCCAGCTTGTTGGAAATTCCCTTGGTAGGGGGCCTTGATTTGGACCATTAGGGGCAAATATCGAACCTTGGTACTGTGTAGAATATTGGTTGATGTTAGAATGGCCCATCTGATCCCTAGGTTGGGCAGAGTATGACTGGCCTGCCATACCCTGTTGTGGTATAAGTCCTTGGTTCACTTGAGTAGCATACATATGACCAGGGACCCCACCTACTGTAGCCTGGTTGAAATTAGGATGACCTGATTGTGCTCCAGCTGGTACTATCCTGCTCTGTTGCGGGATTGGTCCTTGGACAACCTGATTAGTATGCATAAGTCCAGGACCCCCAGCACCGGAAGCAGCTTGCCCAGCACTGGAAGCAGCTTGCCCAGAGACAGGCTGTGTGGTCTCGCTTTGCGCGAAAACGGGCTGGCTAGAACCTTCGGTAGAAATCAATTACGTTGATTCACCGGGATTAACCGTCCCTTTGGTAACATTCAATGACGAACGGGCTTCACTTACTTGTTTTGGGTCAGACAAAGCCTCCGTTGTCTTAGGAGGTCGTCTGTGTTGGTGTCACCAGCCATATGAGCATGGTGCATTCCAACCAAAACTCGCGACTCACACACGTTCGGTCGCTATGCTTGAATCATCGCAAAGGAAAAATTCATCATGTCTGCCAGACCAGTATCAGTATGGAAGGCGTATGATGTAACAGTATAGCCACGTACGGCGGGTATTTAGAGAAAAATAAAAATCAAAACGCAACAAAAAACAAAGCGAGAGAAAGCTAGAATTATTAATAGCTGAACGCAATTGGATATTTGTGCAATGCAAAATAAAAAAAAAATAAATAAACAAACAAGAAATGCCCGTGAAACCCATCCAAGCTGAGCGATGAGGTCATAAGCGTGTCGCAATGTATTCTGGGTAATGAAGGTAAAATTTGTATATAGCATGTTCTATGGTAGTAATACGAGAAATAGAGAAAGAAAGAAAGAAAGAAGGAAAGTGAGCAAAAACTAACAGTTCTAACTAATTAAATAAGTGTTATCAGCAATTAGAAATTTAAAAAGTAAAAAAGCAGCAGGGATTGATAGGTTTTGTACATGGTTCCTCCTTTCTATATAAACCCTTAGCTAAATTATTTAATGCAGTTTTAGATACATCCAACTTTCCAGACATCTGGAATACGAGATGACACACTTATTTAAAAAGGGAGATAGATATGAACCGAAATTTTATAGGGGCATTCTGTCGGAAGCTGTGTAGGTAAAGTTCTCTCTTACATTCTAAATGAAAGGCTCTAAATAGTTTTTAGATGACAATCATATTATACATAATAATCAAGCTGGATTTCGCAAAAACCATCGCACAATAGATCACATATTTATCCTGAAGACAATAATAAGCAGAATATTTATGTTTGTTTTGTTGACTTTGCTAAGGCTTTTGACTTGGTATGGAGAGATTGTCTTTTACATAAACTTCTCAAAAATAATATAATGGCAAATTATACAGATTTAAAAAACACATGTACACTAACACAACATTACACATCAAAACAAATAATTTTATCTCGCCCAGCCTGAAAGTTGAAAAAGTAGTTAAACAGGGCTGTGTTCTAAGTCCTAGTCTGTTCAATTTATATGTCAATGACTTGAAAACAAATCTAGACAAAGTAAACACTGAACCATCAGTGTTGAATGATACTCCAATTATCTCATTATTTTACACTGATGACCTTGTCTTAATCTCTACTTCAAAAGAAGGTTTGCAGAGTGAGTTAAATACACTACACACATTGTGCTCTAATTGGAAACTTGATGTTAATTTACAGAAAACCAAACCAATTAATTTTAGTAAATCTCCTTTGATAGCTAAACACTTATTTAGCTATGGTAGTACATGCATCAAATCTGTTAAAGGCGGAGCCTCCCTTTAAAAGGGCCCAAAGCTATGGCAGCATTTGTTCTGTAGGTTGACCAAACAGGCAATACGAGGGGAAACGCTCCTGAAAATGCCACTTTTAGTTTTTTTTTCAGGCCGCAAAAACGCAGACAGACTGCAAAGCGGTCAGCGCGAACCTGCTGCCGATCAAACTCCGTGGTTATAATCAACTTCTAATGCGACTGGAAGACAATTTTTAGGAAATTCGAGTGTTGGTGGTGGGGAATCAACAACTGTTGGTGGTTTGAACCGACCGTCAATCAAACACTTAATAAACTCTATTTGCAGGATTAGCAAAAGGTGACAAAAGGTTGAGATCAGTTTGTGTAATTAATGTTATAGAAATCATACATCATACTGGCCAGATGTTTGACTAGGAGGAGAACTCAACTAATGCGAAAAACTGGGATCGAAAATTGCGGCTTTAAGAGCTATACATACTTAGGCCTGACAATTAAATCAAATAGTAGTTTCAGTGACACAATTACAAATTTGGCTGATATAAAGCAGACAATCTTTGAATAGTTTAAAAAGGGTCTTATTGCACAACAGAAAGATAACATTTCCCCTACATTTATTCAATGTTTTCATTAAACCTGTTTTACTGTACGGCTCAGAGATTTGGGGACAAGATTTCATGGATTACAAAAAGTGGGATAAATCAGCAATTGAAAAAATTCACCTCAAATTTTGTAAGAACATTTTACAGTGCAACAGACAAGCTTGTAATGCCGCTGTGAGGGGTGAACTAGGACAATTTCCACTTCTACTTGAGGTCAAACTTAATATTGTTAAATACTGGGGTTTTTCTGGAGGGCCTATGCTTCATATTATGCAACTCCCACATTGTAATCTTGCTAAGGAAGCTTTTCTGGAGCAAATGGTAAACAACACTAACAATAGATCCTGGTTTAACTGTTTAAATGCTTTAATTAAAGAAAATGGAATGGACTTTCTCCTTGATAAAGCTCCATCACTTAAACACCATAAAGTTATAACTGGAGTAATGAAAACAAATTTAACAAACAATTATGAGGTCTTTTGGAAAAATTTGATCACTGATGAAAATAGTAAACTAAGAATGTACGCCAAAATAAACATCATTTTAGATTATAACCCAGTTAACACAGTTACAAGGTGAGAAAAGAAAATTACTCACCAAGTAATCATGATCTAGCAATTTAAAAAGGGAGACACACTGTTCCAAAAACCCCAATTACTGAAAGATACTGCAATCAATGTAACAACGACAGTATTGAAGATGAAACTCTTTTTATTAGTCTGTCCGAAATACAAAGTCCAAAGAATACAACTGAAAATCAGCTTATTTCTCTACTAACAAAACAAGAGTTATCTTTTAATGAACAAATTGCAGATCATATTTTTACTTTAGATAAACAAAGAAATAAATAGTTATATTATTATTAGCTACTATTATACTGTATTACTTTTACTTTATCTTTATTGGAGAAAAATCTGAACTTATTTTTGTTATCACACTTTTATTGCCACAAATGTGATGTAAATCCTATATTTACAAGCAAGCAATAAAATATTATCATTATTATTATTATTATAGCAGTGGTTATAACTTTAGGCTGGTTGGTTACTCCCTGTCCCATGGGGGTAACCTGCTGTCGTTTCCTGAATTTCTGTGTCTTGTCCTCCTCCGTGGACAGTGTGCTTTGACTGGGTTGTATCTCTTTAGGGATATTTATTTGAATTGACTGCAACAAAATTGATGAAACTTGCTATGTACATTAAAGATGCTATGATATAACATTTTTGAAAGTCATTAAGCATTTTTACTTCAGCCAAATACTTATTTGCATATTTAATAAACTTTCCTAATTAGATATATATATATATATATATATATATATATATATATATATATATATCTGAATTGACTTGACCAAAGTAGATGAAACTTGCTATGTAAGTTGAAGATACTATGATATAACATTATTGAAAATCATTAAGCAGTTTCACTTCAGCCAATTCCTTATTTACATATTTAATGAACTTCACTAATTAGGGATGTATATCTGAATTGACTTGACTGAAGTTGATGAATCTTGTTACATATATTGAAGATACTATAAAACAACATTATTGAAAGTCATTAAACTTTTTTACTTCAGCCAATTCCTAATTTGCGTATTTTAATGAACTTTCCTAATTAGGGATATTTATCTGTATTGACTAGACCATATTTGACGAATTTTGCTATGTACATTAAAGATACTATGATAAAACATTGAAAATCACTAAGCATTTTAACTTTAGTCGATTCCTTATTTGCAAATTTAATGAACTTTCCTAATTAGGGATATTTATCTGTATTGACTAGACCATATTTGACGAAACTTGCTATGTACATTAAAGATACTATGATACAACATTGAAAGTCATTTAACATTTTTACTTCAGCCAATTCCTCATTTGCATATTTAATGAGAACATTTCAGTCAATTCCTAATTTGCATATTTTAATGAACTTTCCTGATTGGGGATATATACTTGGATTTAGAATTAATCTGTGGCGAATATTATTCATTATGTTGATCATAACACTTTCAATGAAGTTGCAAACATGTGGCAAAGGTTCAAATTTACACATAACTACAATATAATGAAACACGTGAGCATTTTCAGTTCATATCTAGTTCTCAAGGCCTGCAAGCAGTCTTATCATTTCTTCCCTAAATTCAAGTTGGCTTTAACCCTGGGGTTCCTCATTTCATCATATTCTGGGAAGTCCTCCCGAAACTGTTGAAATAATTTGAAAGAATTTACGACAGCTATGTCAATAAAATGAAAGAATAATTCTTTCCACCATTTTGTACATTTATGCGCAACTGTATACATGCCTATCAGCTGATCTAATAAATCAACACCCTCATGTACTTATTATAGTCTCTTATTGTAACTGGCTGGTTCATTTAAATCTCTGAAACATTCCCTCCCTAGATTTTGTACGTCTCTGTACTGTGGTATGTTCAGATGCAGTATGGATGGTTGACATGATATACACAGCTCTATTGTCTTTTCCATTGCAAAGTAAGCATATTGTTTTTATCCTGTACCATCGCATTGATCCCCTTTCTGCAGTCCTTTCCCACCTGACATCCTTCATACAAGCTGGAAAACCCTGTCGATTTTTTGTTATTGTCCCACACACAAGAACACCCAGTTCCCTCCAATCATGCAATAACACTGGGGAAGTACAAAAATTGTCAAAATAAACATGATAACCATTATTATACAAATCCCTACAAAGACCCATGACTACATCATATCCCAACCCATTCCTTGATGTGTTTGTTTCCCTCTTGCTTAAATAAATATCAAATTCAATGGTATAACCTGTTGCAGCATCTGCAAGTACCCATAACTTAATTCCAAATCCCTTTTGGTTTATCCCTCACAAATTGCATCACAGGGACCCTACCTTTTGCAGCCACCATAAGTTCATCCACAGGCACGTTTCGCCCTGGCTGAAAATATTGTTTACAAATGTGTTTCACATGTGTGTACAGTTCCTCAACTTTAGATGGTCTGTTCTCTGCATCTTCATGATCTGGGTGACTGATTTTTGAGAATTTAGCCATGATAGCTTTAAATCGTTGGCGAGATGGTATGAAGGATCTTGCCCAGCAGCCCCTGTACAAAGACTGGACACTCCAATAAGTCCTTGTTTGGTAGCCTTACCAGACCCATAAAAATCAACAGCCGGATGAACTTGTACAACTCATCTGGTGTAAGCCCGTACGAAAAGATCAAAACTTGCTACATATTAGTACATATATGTTACAAATTTCATACACACTTTAATTGAACATGTGAAATGTGCACAAAGTTTGTACTAGTTTGGTACACACTATGGGATTTTCACCATGGTAATTGTGAAATTTGTACCAAGCTTGTAGATATATGTGAAATACATATCAAGTTTGGTACGAACTTCAGATTTTTTAGCTGTCCTACATGGCACTGTTTTGTACAGAATTGAAACAATGATCGAACTAAGTACCCTGTGTTCATTGTAAAAAATGACAAATTAATTCTTTTTATTCAAAAATTTTTTTAATACTGTCGGTTGTTAAACACATATGAATTAGGTTACGCATAGAATGCACGAATTTATCAAACCAATGCAACATTTCCTGGAATCATGAATGAAAAACATCAGTCAACTGAAACTTAGTTCAGCTGCCATTTATCCAAACAATTTCCTTGGACGTATTTTAAATGATTAGGATCCAAAAATGGTACTTGAATTCCAGTTAAAGACTTTTTGTTCCGTTTACTAGTCGTAACCACTGAAAGTACCTGTCATGTGTCCGCCAAAAAACATTCACACTGTAATACCAGTATGCTTATAGCAGAGAAAAGTCGCTATCAGGATCGTTACTTGCATTATTACACATGTCCAAAGACCATGGATCCTAGCTGACACCAAATGTCTTCAATTGATTGATTTCAAGTGCATAAAAGTTGGTCAAAAGGTAATATACTCTCCCATTTCTCGAGAAACTGATGTTTCAGATCCATGAGAGCATCCCAGGTCACAGGTCACAGAGATTATTACGTATTCGAACTTCGACCTTACAAGATCACAGGTCGTGAAGAGAGACACTTGATTGGCTAATTTTGCCAACACCAGCATTTGAACTCTAGTACATACCAAGTCATGACTTTGCTTCAGCGGTCAAATTTACAACATTTTTACACGCTGTTTGGGGGAGAAATTGTAGATTATTTCTGTCATCGGACGATTAAGGCAACAAAGAAGATGAATGTAAAGTGTTGAATTTTTTCTGACTTTTTTCTCCATGACCGGTGGTGAGGTCGTGACTTTCACGTTTGTGATTTTTTCGGTATTTTATCTCCATGACCTGTCACCTGGACGTTGCTGAAAACGGTTACTCGGATTCGCTATCTCTTCCGACCTCCATGGCGGTTTCTAATTACCGTAACTTACGTTTAACCGCTTGACTACCTTGAACGCCGGATATATCTGGCGCAATATTGAATTACCATATATCTTTAGTGCCGGAAATATCCAGCACAGTTAAATAGGCGTATTTGCTTTGTTTTTTCCCCTAAAAATCCCGTAATTTTGGCATCGGTACGCAGCGCGACTAAGGTAGATGTATTCTGGCCTGGCCTGAATGTGATTGCGCCCCCGGATGTCCAAGAACGGCCAAAATCTGGAAGCAAATGTCGTGACCCATGACCTCGACCCTAAAAGGTCAGGCTTATCACTGAATCTGACGAAAGTAGTTTGAAGCTGGTTAATGTCATTTACTTTCCAGATTTTTATGGTTTGTTTTTTTAGTGAAATGTTTATTTATTGAAAACAAATGATTAATATATAAATATGTTCTATTAACAGCAATATTCTGTGAATGAAACTGGAGGAAATATAATTTTTTACTATAACCCAGTGAAATTTTATAGCAGCCATATTGTCAATATGAGTGGTCACATGACTGGTCATGTGATTGGTCATATGATATGTTGTTCCCGAAAATGTATTTTAAATATTGTGAATTATATTTTGATAAATCATAACCATTTAGATGCAGGTTTCTCTAAGGAAAACATAAAGCAGGTATTTACAAATAAAATGTGTCGATTTCAAATACAGAATTATGTCAGATGCTGATGTTTGTAGTTCATTTACTCTGCCTTTTGGTGAAAAATCTTAAACAAGTACATCAGATAAAGTAAAGGGTAGTTATTATGACATATATGTAAAGACAGTGCCATGAAAATTGCAACTGTATTCAAATTTGCGTCATTTTATGGATTCAAAATTTCTGATGCTTCAAATATTCTTCCCCAGCATATTCTTTGCCAACTCTGGTCACATGATGAGTCATGTGACCAGTCACGTGACCTGGAAATACAAAACTTATGTATGAGAAAGTGGGAAATTTCACGCGGATTCAGAAAATATATGGTATATTGGTACTGACTTAATTTTTACTCTAAGCAGTGTTGATGCATTGACCACACCCCAGATTTTATCAAGATTTACATAAGGGGCCTGGTATATAGGAATACATTGGCCTTGGTAGTCAAGGGGTTAAAGTTCAGTGTGAGTTGTGAGAACAGGAAAATTTAGTGTGTTTTATGACTGTACGTTGAAAGGATAAGTTGAAATTTCATTTAGTGCTCCTAGAACTTGAAAGTGTGTTTGAAGTTTAATTTAGTGCCCGGAGAACATGAAAGTGTGTATGTATACTATTGTTTGTTAGATAAGGAAAACTCCATTTAGAGTCGACAGATGAGCCGTTTCTGGTCGTCCGCTTTGTCTCTCCTCCCTCCCCAATGGGGAACGGTGCTCGGAATTATCTCGTCATTCGTTCATTCTTTTTCTATATGTAACTGAAAAACTAGCACTTTGAATTGGCAATTTTTCGATAACCATTCTTTGTTATAAAAAGAGTTATCCGTATTTTAAAACCAACATTGCAATGGCTAAATAGGCGGAGCAATGTCGTCATACAGTTCTCTTCGGGCGTTTGAAATCCAACATCATTTCTTTTTCAAGTGATAACGGCTAGCTTGCAATGCTGATCAAAATGTTTTGCCCAAATATACAATCATTTTCGTAATTTAGAGTTCGTTTTGTCACCAGGCGATATGGAAGATCATGGCCTCCCGTAACGTTGTAACTTATAATGAAGCACAGTCCCTCTAGAGGGACTGTGAATGAAGCTACCAAAAGAGCCATGCTTGTACAGCTTTCTTCGGTAACAGGTGGAGCCACGTGCCCTTCTTTTACTTTTGAATTTATTGATGTGTCTGTGTATTTGTCGAAAACACCAAGTTCGAAATCCTGGAGTTCGGTATTGCTGAATTCCTGTTCAAAGTTATAAGGCAAAGTGTATCCATGGGGCAGTAGCTCAATACAAACGTACGGTAGATCAGACCCCCTAGCGATACCCTCTAACTTCCTTAAACAAATATGAAAACTTTACGTCATCAAAGATCAAGCCTCTCTCAGGAATTCTGATTGGTGGCGCTTCCATATCGCTAAAATGGCGTCATACACATCAGTTAATAAAACATTAATTTCTAGGAGAATGAACAACACATTTTTCATCTTTTGATCATAAATGTTACAAAAATAACCTTCAACTTTTAAAGGCAGGTTGATATTTGGGTGGACTATCCCTTTAATAATCTGTATGAAAATTAAAATCAACTTCACCAGAAAGCCTGTTACTATATTGACAAACACCCACAAATGAAGTCATTACACAACCAAACAAGTCATTGACAATGACACAGTCCCCACTGTTAATTGGTACTTTTATTCAAGTCCTCTGATATGACTTATGTAAGCTGCCATACTAATTGCAAAAGGTCATTAAAATGAATCAATTAGTACTTAATCGACAGGATGCTGCAAAACATTTTTTGCATCCTATCCAAACACTGATAGATTATCACTGGTACCATATTTCATAAAGTTTGGTGCCGTACTTTGGACAATCACCCTAAAAACAAAAATCCATTATGTAAATGCAAACTACTGGCAATTAATTAATATATATATATATATATATATATATATATATATATATATATATGATACCAGTAAGTGTCATTGATAATTAATTTGACAGTCTTTTTCACTGTTAAAGCAATTTGAGCTCAACATCTGTACCAAGTTTCATGAAATTTGTTGAACTATTTCTTGACATATCACCATAATTACAAAATTCAATAAATATGCAAATAAGCAATTAATTGATAACAAAATGCTACATATCTTTACATGCCATTTGACTATTGGAAGGAAAAAATCTGCACCATTTCATTAAATTTTATGCAGCATTACTAGACATATGACAATAATTATGAAAGTTCATTAAATATGTAAATTAGCAATTAATTGACATGATACTCCTTAATGTGTTCACATAGTATTATAATACTGACAGATCAACATCTGCATCACGTTTCATAAAATTTAAAAACAGTATTTCTGGAGATAGCCCACTAATTAGGAAAAGGAACGAAATAAGCAAATAGCAATTAATTAACATGATACTGCTAAGTGTCTTTGTACACTATTGTAGGGCTATGTGCTTAAGATTTGTACCATTTGTTTCATTAAATCTGTTGCAGTATATTCTAGACATCACCCTAATTGCAAAAATTCATCAAATATGCAAATTAACAATTACTTGATGCAATACTAACATATGTCATTGATTGATATTAGAACTCTGTGTGAAAAAGATCTGCAAAAAGTTTCATCAAATGTGGCACAGTCGTACAGAAACCGCGCTCTCATCCCACATTATGCAAATTAGCACTAATTATGCATGCCACACCAATATAAATGGACCTGCATATATACACCATAGTGTAGTATCCTTGTACCAAGTTTAAAAATAATTGGCACAGGCATATCTCAGATATCTGCATTCATGAGCCCCTATGCATGCACACAGCATTAATATCAATACCATCCTTGAAGCCCTGTGCATCACACCTTGGGACCCTGTGGATGGATATCAAATACAGGAAAGAAAATGGCCGTCACACAGCCATTTTTGATTGAATCATTACAAAAATTGGCATGCATATGTATGACATAGAGATTAATATATGTACTTTCAATGCAATCGCACCCGGCATCGCTGAGAAATTTACGTGAACGAATGCAAAATGGTCAAATATAGGAAACAAAATGGCCGCCAAGCAGCCATTTTGACCGGATCAAAACAAAAATCAATGCGCATATGTATAACACATAGAGTAATCTATGTACTAAGTTTGAATGGAATCGCTCTTAGCTTCACTGAGAAATTTGCGTGAACATACGCACCGACATCAAATACAGGAAACAAAATGGCCGCCAGACGGCCATATTGGATCGGATCGTAAAAACAAATCGACCTGCATATGAATGCCATAGGTAATTATCCTTGTACCAAGTTTGAATGAAATCGCTTCAGGCGTCTCTGAGATATCTGCGTGAATGGACGCATGCATGCACGGACGGACGGACGGACATGACCAAACCTAAAAGTCCACCCCGATGGTGTCCGTGGGGACTAATAAAGGAAAATTAACATATTCAGTGGATTAGGTCAATTTATACAGTCTCTGAAAATACTGGTTTTGTTACCATTTCTTTGGTGTCATCAGCGACTGCCATTGCAGCTCTGGCTGCAGCCATTGTGTCTGTGACTGCAACACCAATGTTCTCATGGGCTTTGGCTGCCTTGACTGCATTTTCACCAAATCTATGGGTATCTGCAATAAGACAGAAAGCAATCAGAAAACTATCAGTTTAATAGTCCTGTTTTATCTCATTACGCAATCCCAGTCAATGTAACATGCTGTTGGTATACAGAAATCTCTCTCACACCGAGTCTCTAGATAATGTGCAGTAGAGAGACTTGAAATAAAATTTATACAAAGCCCTGCATTGATTTTGGAAGTCTTTACAGTCATCTAGACACCTTTTCATCTTGTCTGTTCACATCTATTTCATTGTGTTGACCCTCATAATAAATGTTGCCCATGAACTCACTTCTAATAAACTGAAACACTGGCAAGGTACATGTATTACCACACACGTTCATCGATACAGTTCAGTAACTGCAATTTTTTGCTCTATACTCATATCAAGACTTAAATGGTCAGAGTTACAGAATAAATTGCTTCTACTTACCCTACTATGTTATTCATATATAGCTGATAATGTCTCAATAACATCTCTTTCCTTCAATTATGTTTATTATTCATCATTATAATAGGATCTTTTATGACATAGCACTGGGTCTTAATTGTTTACGTAATGAATAATTTAAAAAATTCCCCATAACATTCAAAACGACAGAATCAAAAACAACAAACACTTATGCATTCAATTCTTCTGCTTGTTGGGTAGATTTTGTGCATGGATTGTAGCATTCTCAACCAGTAGTTCAAGGTCTTCTGTTTGTTCTTTGAGAAGGTCAACATATGGATCTAGCTGTGCAATACCTGCATCAAGTTTGGAAGATTCCAGTGCCGTTGTCTGTGCAAAACAGTGATCAACAGTGTTATCAAAAAGATAAAGAATCTTCAGAAACATAATTATGAAAAGGATAGAGCATTTCAAGGCAAGGGGAATACAAAGAATCAAGCATTCTTGGATTCCTGAAAGCTTGAAGTCCATGGAATTTGAATTTAGCTGAGAATAATTTGTGGCATGATAGCTGTATTCTTGTTTCAAAAATTGGTCAAAAATTCTCTAACTGAATGTACTGAAATTCAAATGCTTTAGGTCAACATCCTTCAAACTCTCGATAAATTGCCTTTTTTGTATGTTTTTACCTTACACACTGAATGACAGACAACTATCCTGGAAACATTTTCAATTTGTGAAATAATTTTACACAGTCATCATTGATTATTGATACACTAAAAATGTCAAATGTGTACTTTGACATGAAATTTGATGGGCTTACGTTTAATGACACACTTCAATTGACAATGTTCTACTAACTTGAACAGCCATTTCAGCATCATCCAAGAATCTTTAGCTTGGGCTTTAGCTTCAACAGTCGTATGGATTTTTGATTATCTCACCAACAGGCCCCAGTTTGTTAGACTTGGTTCTGGTAAGCATGGCACCATTCTTTCCAAGATTCTGTACACAAAGACAGGTGCACCCCAGGGTACGGTACTTGCTCCATTCTTGTTTACTCTTTATACAGCAGACGCTAGACATAGTCATGACTCGTGCCCCTCGTTCAAGTTCGCTGATGACACAAGCTTAGCTGGCTGTATATCTAACAATGATGATAGTTATTACAGGTGTGAAATTGATAATTTTGTGAAATGGTGCGATCAAAATTTTCTACACCTCAATGTTACTAAAACTAAAGAGATGGTGATTGATTTTAGTCGTAGGCACAATGAGCCACAACCAGTGTGCATTAAGGGAAAAACAGTCAACAGAGTGTGTAATTGCAAATATCAAGGTCAAATTTTTGACAGTAAGTTAAACTGGAAGGAAAACACTACAAATATTATTAAAAAAGCTCAACCACGCCTGTATTGCTTGCGCAAGTTACGGTCTTTTGAGGTAAATCCTAGTATTTTGTACACTTTTTATTCATCTACTGTACAAAGCGTCTTAATGTTTGGAGCTGTTTGTTGGGGTGGTACATCTCAGTCCAGGAGAAAACTAGATTGGAAAAGGTAATTAAAAAAGCTAGTAAAGTGGTTGGGCGGAAATTATGTTCATTTGATGAAATTTACATAGACAAAATGATTTATAAGAGAAATGCCATCCTCAGTGATGAGACACATCCCTTGTACAAAGAATTTGATAGTCATCGTATCGAAAGAAGTGGTAGATTTAGAGTGCCCTTTGCACACACACACCGTTTTAAGCATTCCTTTATACCAAGAGCTATTTTAACTACAATCTCAAATCAAGCAGAGCAGATTTCTAACCAAGTTTGTTTTCGTCACATTTTTATGTTTGTGTGTGAACGTGTTTGACTTTTTATTCTTTGTTGCCTTTTTGCTTTTAAGCAGATATTGTAATTTCTCTATGGAGATCAATAAAGTACCCGTACTTATTATTATTATTATTATTATTATTGGTCAAGAAGATCTCTACCATTCTCTAACATCATTGCAGTGTTGCTGCCAGGAATTTTAGATCAGGGGACACTGTGTCCCACTACCAATTATTTTTGGGACATTTTGTACATTTTGGGGACAACAAGCAGTTGTCAATCAAATTTTGCATTATTTCGGAACACATTAGTTTCACTGAACAAAATTCAAGCTACTGGGACCGCGTCGCTATGCTTGAATTTCAGGCAATTGAAGCAGTAAACCATATCTGCCGCAAATCATAACTCAGACGGACTACATTCAAGCAAATCATGATATCAAGTGGAGCGTTTTAATTACTTTTAATCATAGATCTAGCTCCGAAAGTACACAATAATTATGCAAAACAAAGATCATCGTCCGTAACAGATATTACTTGTAGACTACACCCATCACAGTTGACTCACAAGTGGGCCCAAGGTGACTGGCAACATAAGAGTGCATGACAACGGATTCCATTTTTGGGACATTGTCGCAAGGGCGCGTCCTGGCAGCAATTAACACTGATCATTGTCTGCATTCTTGAAACATTCTTGAACTTCTTCCATTGTTTTCTGTTCCAAATAAAATAGTCACAAAATATCAACATTGCTATCTTTAAGCTACAATCATAAATTCATTCACAATAACTTGTCTCATTTTACATTTTACATTCATTTTACAGCACTGTGATTACTATATTTCTTTAATGCAGTCTTTTGATAGAATAATGTCAAAATGTCGTTATCAACTTTTCATTACTTAACAGTCTGTACGTGCAATGTTTCTAAGTTTTAACTTTAGACAAAATCCATTTGCCAACAATAACAACATGTTGTACACAAAACATTGCAAGTTGTCACAAAAGATTGCACCTTGTACATAAACATTGCAAGTTTTCACAAAAGATTGCAAGTTTACACAAACAACTACAAGTTATGACAAAATATTGCGAGGCGTACATGAAACATTGTAACTTGTACAAAAACATTGTAAGTTGTCACAAGAGATTACAAGTTGTGCCAAACATTACCTGTTGTCATAAAACATTGCAACTTGTACACAAAACATTGCAAGTTGTGACAAAATATGCAAGTTGTACATAAAATATTGAATCTTATACATAATGATTGTGCTTGCAAGTCTGACACTTTGTATGATCATCATACTTTATGGTGCAGCAGGACATATTCAATCATTAAATAAATAAATAAATAAATAATTTATTGTTTAAAGACCACTACACAAAACTGTCTCAGCGGTCTGTACAGTACAGTAACAATTAAAAATATAAATTAAAACATAGGGCCAAAGTCCCTGAAGCTACTATAGACATGGATACAAAATTAAGTATTCCTGACTGTATGAAATTATCTCACTAAGGTCATCCTAGGGACATGTAAACCAAATATTAAAGCTGTCTGACCAGCGGTTTTGAAAAAACAAGCGACTCAACAGTTGACAGAGCTCTGCTGTGTTATGTAGAGAATAACTTTTTGTGACACATGTATTGATGAAGAAGGTGTCTGACCAGCGGTTATGAAGAAGAAGATTTTTTACCAAAAACACCTTTTTTGGCATTAATTTGCCTATTTTCATCAATATCAAAAAATTAAAAAAAATAGTTTCTCAAAATCATATTTTTCATCTGCACAACAAATATCAAATCAGTAAGTACTGCGGTTCTCAAGATATTTGAGTGGACGGACGCCTCACAAACGGACATACATACATACATACATACATACATACATACATACATACATACATACATACATACATACATACATACAGACTGACGACGGACGCCGGACGGATACCCATCCCAATAGCTTCTATAGACTATAGTCTATAGTAGCTAAAAAGTAAAAAGAAAGTGTAACAATCAAATTAAAACGATTCAGAAAGAAATTTAATAAAAAAAATTAAATTTAAGATCAGAAGAAAAAAAAAAGTGAACTGGCATACCGGTAATAGACTAAAACCATACACTTTAAAAATCACACAGTCTAGTATAAGCAGTAGCAGTCGCGAAAAATAAAAGTTTTCAAAGATTTCTTAAATAAAACAAATTCCTTCACGATCCGGAGCTCAATTGGCAGACTATTCCAAAGCTTAGGTGCGTAAACGCTAAAAGCCCTGTCACCATATATTTTTGAAGGTTGCTTTCCCTGATCTTTGATTGAAAACGGACAGAGTCTAACACCTGCACTGTTTCTTGTATTACGAACTGGACATTCAATACTTAAAAGTTCTGCTAGGTATGATGGCGCTGATTTACAATGAATTACTTTAAAAATAAGACACAAGATTTTAAAACGTACACGGTGTTCAATTGGAAGCCAGTGTAATTCCTTAAGTATGGGTGTAATATGACTGCTGAACTTCCGCCTGGTTACTAACCGAGCAGCAGAATTCTGGATGTGTTGAAGTTTGCTTAATTTGTATGCAGGTACACCATAAAATAATTTAATTAAGCAAAACTACTGAAAATTGTTTACAAAAGTTTGTCTCCTTTAGCCCTTTCATGATCATAGTTTTGCTAAAGCCCACTTTAATCAACATCGAGTGTGGTCCGGTTCATTATAAATAGGGGTGAACAGGATGATTAGACTGTAATTGTACCTATAATCTGGATCTTTGTTGAGTTGGTTGAATGTCTCCACTTCATGTATCCAATCTATTTGCTCGCTCGCACTAATCAAGTCACGAAATTTATCCATAAGGTCATCCATGTTGTTACTGACTTCAAATTTATCTCCAAGAGCACCCTCTTCCTTTAATTCAATCATTAAGCAAAACTACTGAAAATTGTATACAAAAGTTTGTCTCCTTCAGCCCTTTCATGATCATAGTTTTGCTAAAACCCACTTTAATCAACATCGAGTGTGGTCCGGTTCATTATAAATAGGAGTGAACAGGATGATTAGACTGTAATTGTACCTTATAATCTGGATCTTTGTTGAGTTGGTTGAATGTCTCCACTTCATGTATCCGATCTGTTTGCTCGCTCTCACTAATCAAGTCACGAAATTTATCCATAAGGTCATCCATGTTGTTACTGACTTCAAATTTATCTCCAAGAGCACCCTCTTCCTTTTTTCAGATTCTTGACTCTCTCAGGTGCTTGCAAATCAAGAAAATAATTCATCCCATCAAAAAACAAAACCACTGACAAAGGACAGAGAGATTTGATAAGTAACCAGGCTTAGAGATACAAGTGGTATTTCTGATAACCAGGCAATCATTTGCAGTTTTAATTAGTGTCCTTACTTTCAAATACCATTTTGTAACTCATTTTCAGCATAACTTTCAGGATCAATGAAATCTCTGCCTTCAAGTTCACGTACAATCTTCCTTGCTTTCTTCAGCAGATCTTTAAGATCAGTATCTCCATTTTTGCCAATTTCACCAGCTTTCATTTGGGCACTATTCACAGCATCTGTGCAGAGCATGAAAACATTGAAGTCATAATTGAAAACAAATCTGTTGTAATATCAGCATTGAAAACGGTACTGATACCCTTGTCAATCATCTATGCAATGTACTGACTCAGTATGCCCAAGGGATGGCGGTACAAACAAATCAGCGTTTACAAAAACATGTTTGGAAATACACATTGTCACATACCATTA
The DNA here is from genome assembly GCF_041260155.1 of Ptychodera flava. NCBI lineage: Eukaryota > Metazoa > Hemichordata > Enteropneusta > Ptychoderidae > Ptychodera > Ptychodera flava. The sequence continues at coordinate 47,613 of NW_027248325.1, forward strand.
TTTCTATGCACATTTGTGAACACGCTTTTGTTGCCGCGGTCCCTAAATGCCTTTGAATTCCGGGTTTGACCTATTGTCGAGATCGCCGAGAAGTTAACCAAAAGCTTGAAAAGAGAACGAAAAATGTCCAATAACTCTTTTCCAAACATGTTATTTCTTTGTCTTACTTTGTCCTCAATGACATAATGATAAGTTGATAATGTATATTTCACTCTGATACATGTTAAATAAAAAGCAAATAAATACTTTAACAGAACAATAAATATCAACTACATGAAGCCAGGCAAAAAACCGCAAGTAGCTGCCAATACTAGCAATACTAAATGAAAGAGAAGATAGTAACGATAAGAATGATATCTTTGTTCATGTACTCAATGGCACTAGCGACAGTGAAGATGAGGATTGACAGTGGTGATGATGTTACACAGTAGTTTTCTACGGTCGTTACCAGAGGTGGAAGGAGAGGCTGGGTCACGGAGAAATGTTCTCGAGATACCATTATTAGTGCACAGGATCTAGGACAAAACTGAACTGTTGTGAATTCATCCTCTGTATTATCACGAAAATTATATTTTAATTGACTTCAGTTCAACAACTATTTGGACATTTAAGGTAGCGACTCGGGTTCATTGTCACTTATTTTCAATCCTCATTTTCACAAAGAAGACGTGGTCACACACCCGAACATGTGGTACTTTTCTATCTGCTCGGTCACCGAAGAGTTCAGAAAATTTGTTAGTTTTTTAAAAACAGTGCGCATACGGCTGTTTTACTCAAAAACACGTGTTTTTTTAGTTTTTTTACTAAAAAAAGTGTAAGTACAAATCTCCAATCGGCCTTGGTGATCTGTTTAGGGACTGGTCAGTTTCTTCAGCCTGGGGGGGGGGGCCGGTGGATTCATGGGGGGGGTCACCCTGTTTTTGACTTTGGTGATAGGGGGGGTCACCATGTTTTTGAAATGCCCAATAGGGGGGGTCAGTGTGTTTTTGAATTTTGACACAGGCTCATCATTGCCTAAAATGCTAGTGTCAGCCACAAAATTCATCATTCAGTTGTATTTTTCGGCGCGGCCTTCGGGCGCGTAACTTTAATTAATAATCAGTCATATTTTTCAGCACGCCCAACTTTAACATATCAAGCATACATACATCAGAGATATCTGTATGTTCAATATTTTTCAGCGTGCTCTTCAAGCTCATTACTTTAATATATCATACATCTTTCAGCATGCCCTTCAGGTGCATGACTTTAATATACAAGGCATATATATCAGAGATATCAGGATGTTTCATATTTTTTGGCGCGCCCTTCGGGCGCCATACTTTCAGAGATATCTTGATGTTTGCTAAGTGAAAGTGTACCATTATGAAATCTGCATTTCATATGAAAAGGATGACAAATTCCTGATACTTTTCTGTTCTCTCTGTGAGAATTCAGTATGAGAAAGCAACATGCACAAATATTTCACAATATATATTTGATACAGTGACTTATTTTAGAGATAGAAAAATGACAAGATATCTTTCCTTCTCATTGATGCAATTATTTTCCTTTGTTTCATAGGTTTTCTGTAGAAAGATGCTTTTTTATGAACAAAATAACAGTTAAAAAAGGTAGTTTTTGTCATTATTAGCTGTGCTTTTATGGTTTCAATGTTACACAAGAAAAGGTCCTCTCAGACACTGTACACATCAGATTTGGCTAAAAAAGCTCTCTATGGCTCCTCAGTAGATTTAATTGGATGGTTGGCAAGTCTTAACACCCATCAAAGTTTTTGATTCACTGCTTTTTCCTCTTTGATATTAATGATTGACATCCATTTCTGTACAACAGTTCAGGACATCTGGTTAAGCAGAGAAAGTGTGAAATACATTCACAGCTCATTCAAAATACAGCTCATTCAAAATGTACTGTATTTAAACTTTAAGATTGACACTTTGAAATTCCTATCTTACAACTGACATGTCAACAATTCACTAAAACATAGAATGACTATTTAAAATATAAATATATGTAAAATGTAAAATATATATATATATATATATATATATATATATATATATATATATATATATATATATATATATATATATATTTATATATAATTTATGTCCATCTTTTGTTTTACCTTTGTCGAGCCGGGGGGGGGGGTCACCCTGTTTTAGAAATTTGGAATAGGGGGGGTCACCCTGTTTTCAAAATTTGGAATAGGGGGGGTCAGCCACTTTTTGACTTCGGCAAAAAATAATCCACCGGCCCCCCCCCCCCCAGGCCGAAGAAACTGACCAGTCCCTTACGGCAATCGACGGCTGGGTATACTGGGCAAAAAACCGTGTCCCGGATTTTTGAAATTCGCTTTTGTTTTCGCACAATGCACCTTCAAAGTGTCAACTTGACGTTTTTTGCATAAATTATCGGCCTTTGTTCACGTTTGTCAGGACATCTTCAGTTCCAGGCCTTTATCGGAAATCTGAGACACGGTCTTTCAGATATATTCATTCACTGTCCACAGGTGAAAGATCAGGCTAGTCTGTCCAGGCGCCGCCGACTTATACTTATTTGAATAATGTACGCACTGCCAAAAACGGAACTGAGGAAATCGACGATTTGTGTAAACGACCTATGCGTCACACATTGTGACCAAGAAGTCCGACTCGCGCACTATTTTCTGCGAATTTTCTTACACCAGGACTAAATTGAAATATTTAGAGTCAGTTTTGGGAATTTTGAATATGTTTAGGATTGCAGATCGTGTAAAAATAGAAAGAAATTATACACTGAACTGGCAAATGCTTAGTGCCAGCAGTGGGTGGTATTTACACAACAAACACAGAGGGGTAATTAGCGATTTAATCCATTTTGGAACGTTTAACTAGCATATTAACTGTATACTGTTGTCTCAACGGTTACAATCTGGTTACCAGAGTTCACAGTCAAGACGAAGACGTCGAAACTTGCGTAAAAAGTCTATCCGATCGAGACTTATGTGCTGTCGTCGCGCGATCGCGTCGGGCATTCACTTGTTCTTGACTCAAGTTGTCTACTTCCTGTCTCGCGATCGGCAATTTATGCATGTTCTTTGTGAAAAGTGATTGTCAAGTTCCTGTTAGCGCAGACACAGTGCGAACGGGACGTCACTTGCTAGTTTTCCTACCTCAAGATGAGACGAACACACGTAACTCTTGACAACATAAAATGTATGTCGTATTTCTTAGCTTTTGCACCGCACTGCAAACTTGTCGCCCTTCGTTACGACGGGAGAGATTGACTCGTGTTATTTTTTCAAACTTTATTTATATGTGTTCTTGTACCGATTTTATCAAACTAATAATAATCACGCCGTAGCGTAGAACAGTGCAGGCTGTCATCGACAGCGTGTTCCGAGAGACAGAGTATCGACTAGTCTACAGTGGAGTCACTCGACTTGCGCAATACCAGCGCACACATAATTACAAGTATTTCGAAGATTTTTACTTGTAGTCAAACTTTCGATGACTGACCTCATATAGCAAAAATTGCTAGTTTCAGCACTTCTAGAAGTTGAGCGGGGTTTGTTTTACGTTCAGTGTTGAGGTCCAGCTAGCAGCTGTGGAGTCTGCGGGTAATTGATAAGTTTAGACAACACGCACACAAGAATCATTTGTGAACCCTCGCAATTCACGTTTGACGTAATTTAATTTTTGGGTTATATTTAAAGAAAGAAAAGGCATGAAATAAAAAAATATTTGCATTTCGTTTCGAAAAATTAGCAGATCGGTGAACTTGCTCTTGTGAATCTACATTATGTGTGTATGAACTCCTGCACTGGCTTGGGAAACTCCTTGACATAAATGTCGCGTGTTGTCGGGTACGGTGTTGTTCAAGGTTTCTCAGCAGACACCGTGACGAAAAGACTGCACGATAGAAAACTCGAGTTTAAAAATATAAAAGAACACGATACTAACACCAAGCATGTACAGCAAGCGTGATAAAATTATCGCAACTAACAGAAGTTTCATCTCGCTCAGGCTAATTTTGGACTCGGGTATGTAATCAGCATAGCCTAATATGTTCGAAAAGCAGCGTGTCAAATACTTTCAAAGTTGTTGAACTGAGCACGTCTCCGTTATCGTCTGCGTCCTTGGCCAAATCTGACTCTTCACTGCATTCTTGATCGTTATTGCAGGGAGTATGAGCCAAAGTCGGTCTGTTTACATTTAAATCAACCTTTGCGCAAGTTGCCGTCTTTTTCAGGTCCGCTTTTGTGGACCTCGCTTGCTTTTTCGACGGTACGGAGCGCGAGCGCCGGCTTTGGTCAGCTCGACGTACCGATACATGCGGAGTTCAAAACGCTGAGCCTAACGTTGAAGCTAGCGCATGCGCATTATACCGCAAAGCCTATACATAATCTCTGCGTGTTTATCAAAGATATCGTGGTCGGTAATCCGCGACCGTTAAGACAAAAGGGAAATAATGGCACGCGGTGTAGCTGATAGTTTGCCATTTTAGTGATATTTCAGGAATTTCCCGGTACGATGTGACCCAACACCTTTCCCCAAAAGAAAGACCACGTTTCAGTGGTTCGAAATTTGAAATAAAAAAAAAATGCTAAAATTGACCTTTGAACCTGAGTCGCATCGTTAACCATACCATAATGACATGCTACCCATCCAAATTCAACAATACTATATGATCTGAGACTGGTTATTAGGTGAGCTTTTATATCTACATATTGTTACATGGGCTAAGGTAAGCCAAAATTTCTGTGTAAGAGAGGGGTTACTCAAATTCATCATGGTTGGCTAGGGTGTGACTCAAAATTTCGGAGTTTCTAATGTAATTCCTCTGACCCCCCCCCCCCGGCTGTAAATAATGATGGCTCCCTAAACAGCTGTGTATGTCTGAGTCAAGAACAACCAGATCCAGTACGGCTGATATCTCAGTGAAAATTTAGAAACAACAATGAAGCTACTGCTAAGAAATTTACAGACTCTTGGCTTTTGATGCATCAGTTTTGAGCTTTTATACCGGTAAAAAGGCATTCTGAATACAGCGGTAAATTTCCTCCCAAACGCGAAAGGCGAAGACGCAGGCATTCTGCAATGGACGCTGTCAACTTTACCTTGCTGCAGGCCCCACGCCAATCTCGGCCCGGCCCCACTGCACTTGTACAGTCTACTACCTCCATGCAGTACAGTCTTACAGGACTAGTAGCCAGCCAAACGCAAGAAAAAACGACGCGGCAGTGTAAAATCCGTAGGTCAGAACCATTGATCATAAATTTACAGAACAAGTGATGTTTAAAACTTTTGTATTGATCACTTCATTTAGGTTTATGTGAACGACTTTCTCATCGAGCTGCGTGTCTGCGTGTATAAATCGTCCCGGGCATTGTCCATGCAAATTTGGGGCCTGCCTTAGCTCCCTCCAATCGTCTCTAGACTACAGCCAAAATCACAGTCCTAAGCAAATTGTGCAGTTGTGAAAGTCAGATATATGTATCATGAATTCTTTCCAAAAGTAAGTAAACAACAGAATCAAACCAAGAGGTTACATGTAGATTGCTGTCGGGCGGGGTGCGCTTTGGACGACTTTGCAGTGAGGCCGAGATCTCTCGTGTTCGAACTTCTACCACCATGCCTGGAGCTCCGTCGCATCGCAGCTAGTCGGTAATTGCACTACGGTAGTCCTTGTAAGGATTAGATACCTGTTGCGTTCGATATTATTTGGAAATACTTTTAAATTTAATAAGTAAGATTTTTGTACTGCATTCAAGATACAATTTGTAACTTTCTGAGCGTTTTCAGTTACAGCGATGACATGCGAAGTTGATAGGCTGTGTTGCCTGTAGCGTAGCCCTGCCGTACATTAAACTTCGTTTGAGTAGACTGAGCAGAATCAGTCCCTTCATTATTTTCAACGAAATTTAATTATACTCCATAATGGAAGAAACGACTAGTTCAATGATTACGATGGTGAAGTATTGAATTTTTATGTATATATATTTTTCTCTCTCAATTCATTCAGCAAACTTGATCTCCGTGTACCGTCGGTCACAACGTGGAATGCAGTGCATGAAGCTTACAATCGACTGCCTCCATCTTTAGTTTAGCTGTTCAAAAACGTTTGTTTGCACGGCCCATTATAGTCGGAACAATCTGTAAACACATACATATTTATATCTTTCCGGTATTTCACCCAACTTTCGCCGTTTTAAGCCGAGACTCCAGTTTCGATGGACCAGACCTTTTCAAAGAGCGTAGGTTTCTATGGACACCACAGTAAAATTTGCGTAGATGTGGTTGAGCATGCGCAGTGGTGTGATTACGTTTCATTTCGTGTGTCAACAAAGCCTGACTTCTGGTCCGGACAAGAAGTCATTTTTCACTCCTTTTATTGTTAATCGTACACATTTGTGAGGCGAGCTGGGCATGCAAACCATGCGATTCAACATTAATTATGGTCTACTTTCACATACTGAGGATGTCATTTTAATCAAAAATATGAAAAAAATTGTTAAAAGTTACAAATACAGCGGCTTTAAGTTAATAACCCTGGTGTTTTTTAAATAAAAATACTGTACCTGAAATGTTTCCAATTTTGCACCATCCGAACATAGTTTTAGTATAGGATAAAGCCCGAGTATGAGGGCTCTTCTAGTATATAAAGTCCAACCCAATGATAAAATGTCGAGGCCGCAGGCCGAGACATTTTATCGTAGGGTTGGACTTTATATACCAGAAGAGCCCGAGTATGAGGGTTTTATCCGACTTAAAAACTATCGCCCCTAACTGATATATTTTTGTTTTCAATGTGTTTACGTCAACCGTCCCGCTTGTCAATGTAACATGTTTAGGATATGAATTAAAACTATTATTGTGAAACAGCCTTTCAATGTAATGGAACATCCTATAAATGCCCTAGGGCACATTAGTTTATGTTTGTACCACAGCAGATTTTGTGAAATAGCCTTCCAAAGTAATGGACCATCCTATAAATGCCCTAGGGCACATTAGTTTATGTTTGTACCACAGCAGATTTTGTGTTGCAGCTGGTTTCCGCTGTGTTACCAAATTTGAATATTACAACGTCCCAGATGTCTACAGAATATGACATGTTCACTTTTGATTGGACAGTACTTTATTACGGCGCTGTCATTTGTTTCTGGAATTTGGTGACCAAGGCTTTATGAGTAGATAAAACACCCTGAATTGAGCACTCTGATTGGTCAATCAACAGTAGATAGTTTTTAAGTAACAATATAATCATGTGTAAACCAAAAATAAACATTGGTTATCGTCTTAGTCAATAAAATTTTTATGACACATTTGAAAAAAGAATGAACAATAGTAATAGTGATGAGTCCTCTAACAATTAGTAACAATATAATCATGTGTAAAGCAAGAATAAACATTGGTTATTGCCTATGTCAATAACATTTTATAACACGTTTTGAAACAAGAATGAAGAATAAATAACAGTAATTGTGACGAGTTGTCCAACAATCAGGAACAATATAATCATGTTTAAACCAAAAACAAACATTTAGTTATTGTCATTTTTGTTATTGTTTTAATGAACCAAATTTTATAATAAGTTTAAAACAGGTCACTAATCATGTGTAAAGCAACAATAACCATCATGTCTTAGTCAATGAAAATGTTTTATAAGACATGTTTAAATGAGGAATCAAAAATAAATAACAGTAATTATCATATAAGTACACTAACAATTAGTAACATTGTTACCATGTTTGAACCTAGAGTAAGCATTGATTAATGTCTAGAATAGACATGTTTAAATTAGGAATCAAAAATAAAGAACAGTAACTACATGTATTATATAAGTACACTAACAATTAGTTACCATTTGAACCTAGAATAAGACATGTTTAAATGAGGAATCAAAACAAAGCACAGGAACTATCATATAAGTACACTAACGATTAGTAACATTGTAGCCATGTTTGAACCTAGAATAAGACATGTTTAAATGAGGAATCAAAATAAAGAACAATAACTATCATATAAGTACACTAACAATTAGTAACATTGTTACAATCAAAAACAAAGAACAGGAACTATCATATAAGTACACTAACAATTAGTAACATTGTTACCATGTTTGAACCTAGTGTAAGCATTGGTTAATGTCTTAGTCAATCAAAATGATTCTAAGGTATCTTTAAACCAAAAATCATGAATAAACAACAGTAATTATCAAGGTCAACAAAACTTGTTTTCAACACCTGTTCATAACAAGAATCAAGAATGAACAACAGCAATTGTCAGAAGTGGAAGATGCACTGTCTTTTGAGAGGAAAGCTCTGACTTGTGTTACACATGTTTCCTGGTTTGCTGTGCTGTGACTCAAGAATAGGAATAGGTATGGGGTAATATTTAGGTAGCTATTTGAAGGCCTACTATCAGCAACTTTTCAGTTTCCCATGCCCACTTCATAAATTATCTATTGGAGTAATCAGTTTATTGTCAGATGTTGTCTTATGACAAAATTAACATGGTTTGTCAAAGTATTTGGTGACCTACATGTGATAAATACCATTTAATCATGATGTATTCTTTATGGTCAGAACTACTGAGAGCGCTGTCACTCAAAATATGTTTTCCTAGCATTTTGCCTGATCTTTGTTTTTTAGCTGGCTTGCTGATCATTAATGAATGCCTCAGAGGAATAGTACTGGTAATATTCATGTCAGCTTCATAAGATGCTATATTGGAATGTTGTGTACATGTACATCAGAAAATTACATTTCTGAAGGTGAACAGATTGTTACTGAAGTCCCGACAATGAAAAATGATACTTCATGCAAATTTTATCTGGATTAAAGTGGATTATAACTAGGCTTCGTTCAAAGGAAGTTGTAGATATACTGCCAATTACATGTTTGTTCTCACTCTACTGTCTATGATTCAACATCAGTTTGTGTGTTGTTGTATGAAATATTACAGTATTGATACTTAAGTGCCAATGTGGCCTTGTCAGTGAAGGATAGTGTATCAGTCTGAGTACCAATACAGTGATTTATGGTCAGTTTGGGTAAATGACAAGATTTTATTTGTGGTGATATCATATGTGATTTTGAATGAGCCAACATGTGTGAGGATTGAAGATGTTATTTGGTTGGCTGAAAAGGCCTGATGAGGGTTGCTGCCAGACAAATTGAAGTCATGGTGGTTGAGTGTGTCAATATATGCACTGAGAGAGGACCTTGCGAAGGAGAGAGTAGATTTTAAGCAGGTGGGAGCTTTTTAAAAACAGTGCCATCACATGGGCATTTTGAATACCAAGGAATGGCCCTTTGACCATATATGGGCATATTTAAATTACAGATGACTGTATAGCTTTAAAGCTTCATTACCAAATGTTTTTGATTGACTTACTTCACCAATAAGATGCCACAATGGTAGGTACTGGTTGGGTATATTTCCAGCCAGAACAAACATCGCCACCTGAACCCACAGCTTAAACTCTCTACCAGCAAATGACTGGTACTTATGGATGAACGATGGAGATAGAGTTCTTTTGAATGCAGTCCAGTCCCAGGCCTGTTAATACATAAAAGAAATACCAGCTCTTTAACTTTACATTATGAGCTATCTTCAATGGTTTTAGCTCAAAGAGATTTACCTGTGGTTCACTGACTGAGTAACTATGTGCAGGTGTAGGTCCGTTGATGACCTTCCTGGTTGATAGCATTTTATAACAGAAAGTACACCGTAAAAATTTCGAACAAATTTTGGTCCTTAAGGTTCCAAGACAAGAAATCGACCCTTTTAATCCAATGATTCTCTGGTAATTATTGAGCTCAGAAACCCCTAAAAGTATGTATTTTCTGAAAGCCCAGATATAGGGGAACAATTTGGTCACTACAGTGTAACCATTGTTTACATAACTGTCACGTGACAGGCAATTTAAATAACCTCCTAAAAACCAGTTTTCTCTATGTCTTGTGCTTATACACTTCGAGATATCCCGTTCAACTTTGCGCGAATGCAAGCTTGCGTAATTATGTCTGGGACTTGTTTTTAATCCCTTAGATCGATTTTTATGACGCGACAACTTAGCCCTAGTCTATTGCCTTTAAGAATTTGCTACAAAAAAACTAAGCCAGATTAAAGAAATCCCTGACACAATTTTTTAGATCTTTATGGTGTCAATCGCTTGAGAAAATTTCAATAGCCAAGGATTAACAAAGAACTGACCAGGTGCGGCCAAGACAGCGACCCTCTTCACACTGCGTTAACGAGAAAAACGTTTTTGGACACTTTATCACGCTAGAGGACGAAAAAATGACTTTAAAAAACATTGACATTTGTATATCACGTTACCTTTTGATGTGAACAACTAGGACATGCAGTCATTTAAAAACAAAATTGAGAAATTTGAAGTAAAATCGAAAAATCAATCACGCTGCACGTCTTCTGTTTCCACAAATCAAGTGACAATGCATGGCTTCATGGAGTCAGACTCATGACATCATGGCTTGCACACGTGACGGGCGTAGCTTGCATTGTTATGTAAATATCTTCACTGAAGCACCTCCCCACAAACATTACGGTATGAATTTATTTTTGATTGAAGCTCGATACTTCACCGAAATGAAGCGATCTGTTAGCTTAGTCAACAATACATATATGGTGGAAAGCAACGCAAATATAGCAGCAAAAATATCTAAATGACTCGCCAGCAAATGTCGTCAGGGACAGAACAGAAGACGAATGGGAAGGAAATTGACGACTCATTCCATTGAAGATACTCGACAAGCAGTAATCACAGAAATGCAGAAAGTTGGGTATTAAAGAAGTGTTGCACTATTTTGATTGTGTGAAAATGTGCTCCTACCACTTCGTCGTCTCACCCTTTTTCTGAACCTAAGTCTTTACGGCCACAAGACCCATGTTGGTTCGCGCAAACTCTTTTTCAATTTGAACCAGTGTTCATAAAGCAGAATCACGGTCATTTTATGGGAAGATTATGAATACCGTATAGATCTATACATAATCGATCATAGCCACATGCCAAGTGTACAGTTATACCCTCAAATGAGGGAACGTATACTACTCTAGTAAACGGCCAGACTTGGGTTTGAAAATTGGAAGGCTAGATCAAACGGTGCATGTTGCATGATTGCTTATGTTATGACGGAAAATGACTTGCATTATCATCCATACTGAACCATGTTCCAGTCGTTCCTGGGCAATAGGCGTATATTTCAGGCTGAATGCCATGGATTCTAGACGTTTCCGCACCAAGTCGTTTCGGCCCAAGACGTTTCAGCCTCTCCATTTCCGGCCCAAAGTTGTTTCGGCACCGTGACTCAAGACGTTTCAACACCGCTCTAGGCTACCTTGGGGAACTAGCACTAGAGCATAATGTTACAAATCAAAGCACTAAAAAAGTATAGTGTCAACATTCACGTACATGCTTTAATCTTTGTGAGAACGTGGTAAGAAACCGTACGAAAAAAAGTCTTCATATCATTTTAAAGTCTGTGGTACAAGTTTATCGATAGCCGCCGACACGGCAAAAGTTTGAAAGCGGTGCCGAAACAGTACGGCAAAAGTCACACAAAATGTACATAAAAGTACTGCATGGTCAGAACGCAGAGGTTACGCTTACGAATATGGCGGGTCATTCAATTACTAACTAGTTTGAAAAAGCCGAAACAGGGATGCCGAAACGTCTTGGGTTATGCTTACGAATATGGCGGGTCATTCAATTACTAATTAGTTTGAAAAAAATCGAAACAGGGATGCCGAAACGTCTTGGGTTGCAGTGCCGAAACGACTTGGGACCAGAAATTGAGAGGTCGAAACGACTTGGTGCCGAAATGTTACGTCAGATTCCTACAAATGTACAAAAGTCAATCTGTCCAACTCGAAATGCTTCTTTTTCATTGTCAAACAATTTGATGTCATTTATAGGTATGACGGAGCTAAGTTGTGTGAGTGGGTAAAAGTGACATCATCTGACCGAAAGGAGAAGGGACAGAGTCAACGGAAAATCAGATGGCTATGTTATTGTACCTGGGCTCATGCTCTTTACGTTAGTATCTTTTTTTCTTTGTTTTTTCATAGAAAGAGGGATACCATGGAGGAATAAAGGCCAATTTTCACACCTCCTTGGATTTAGTTTGGCATCATATGTGGTTGCGACTAACATATCGGAAATGGAGTGATTTGAACAAAGCATCATTTTCGCCCATACGAGAGCAAAAATAGCTTTCTTCCACAATCGCAAGTTGAAATGAAAATCATATGATGGACGGTATTCTACCTATATATATTTGGCCCTCCTTTGTAAAATATCTTTCCTTGCTATCCTTGTCAAGATAAATCAAAAATACATTTTTTTACTTCACAGAAAAAGGAAGTGGGCCCCCAAGTTGTCAGTACACATTACCACCTATTGTATTGTCCTTTGTGCGTGCAGTGCTACCAAGGGATATCAAAGGAGAGATGTGGCCGGTAAGTATAAAGTTTTACATTTGTCAGTCTTATGTCACCGTGATCAAACTGATATTCGATCAACATTATAGTGTGCGAAATCGTTATATTTCCCATGTACTTAGCTACTACAACTATATCGTTTTTGTTGTTGCAGGAAGCATATGCCGTTTCTGTTCAGGAATTCTGCTCAGCTGTGTGTGAAGCAACCCTCAACGTTCGAATTTCAATTGTAATTGTTACTTTATTTCTCGTGTGTTAATATATTTATTTACATTTCAAATAAAAAGATACGTTGTCACCTAGAACACTTTGTCTGGCTGTAGGTTTAAAAACCGTACGCATAGTGCTACCAAGCTAAAACGGGCTGAATGTTTTGACACCGCAATTTTGAAAGGAATGAAAACACGATTGGAACTATTTTGGGATAATTGATTTGCAACAAAATACAAAAAATGCTTTAATCAGTTCAAAATGACATGCTAAATGTGGAAAAATTTTGAATTTTCCTTAAAAAAACGCACATTGTCATAATCATTACTAGTGAAGATTTAAAATGACAGCATATTTTTAGTTTTTGTCAGTAGACAACAGATAACCTGATATTTTTCATCAAATATGCTGAATTGTTTGACTTTCTTTCATGCGTCAAAATGCTGTTATAATGTCAGTTTGTAATTTTGCTCCCCGCAAAATCTTAAAATTCCACGATTCACATTCACACTGTCACTGAAGAATAATTGACAAGGTAATTCTTGCAGAATTGCTAACAATCTTTATTTTTCCTACACATAAAATATCATCACACATGACATTTTTCCAATATGGTACACACATCACATTACTGACAGTAAAAAATGTAAATTTTACAGTGTAAATTAAACCGAATATTGACCAGGTGTAAAAATAGAAGAATATCCATGCATAACCATGAATGACTAAATTCTGTCAGGAAAAGGAACTTACAACAGCATATTTTTCACAGAAGTACATCAAAATGAGTCAAACTCTATTAATTACTGTGAAAACTCAATTCTTCAAAGTTATTTCACACAATCAAGTAAACAATCAGTAATTTTTGCTAACTGAAACAATCTAAGTACAATTCTAAAGTCAGGGCATATTTCAAATGATCCTCACTGGTAGAAACTTTTAACTATGGCATTGTCAGACATCTGTATCTGCAGTCAGGGCATATCAAACATGACCTTCAGTGGTGAAACACTAAACTTTGACATTGGTACAATTGCAATTCTGAAGTCAGGGCATATTGAAAATGACCATCACTGGAAGACAATCTAAACTATGACATTGTTTTAATTGTTTTTTTAAAATCAAGGCAAATTTAGAATGTCCTTTACTGGCTGGCTTTGAAATTCTTATTCTGAAGTCAGGGTATATTTAAAATGACCGTCACTGGAAGACAATCTAAACTATGACATTGGTCAGACATCTGTATCTGAAGTCAGGGTCAATTTAAAATGACCTTCACTGGTTGAAACAATAAACTTTGACATTGGTCCAATTGCAATTTTAAAGTCAGGGCATATTTAAAATGACCGTCACTGGAAGACAATCTAAACTATGACATTGGTCAGACATCTGTATCTGAAGTCAGGGTCAATTTAAAATGACCTTCACTGGTTGAAACAATAAACTTTGACATTGGTCCAATGCAATTTTAAAGTCAGGGCATATTTAAAATGACCGTCACTGGAAGACAATCTAAACTATGACATTGGTCAGACATCTGTATCTGAAGTCAGGGTCAATTTAAAATGACCTTCACTGGTTGAAACAATAAACTTTGACATTGGTCCAATTGCAATTTTAAAGTCAGGGCATATTTAAAATGACCGTCACTGGAAGACAATTTAAACTATGACATTGGTCAGACATCTGTATCTGAAGTCAGGGTCAATTTAAAATGACCTTCACTGGTTGAAACAATAAACTTTGACATTGGTCCAATTGCAATTTTAAAGTCAGGGCATATTTAAAATGACCGTCACTGGAAGACAATCTAAACTATGACATTGGTCAGACATCTGTATCTGAAGTCAGGGTCAATTTAAAATGACCTTCACTGGTAGACACAATAAACTTTGACACAAGTAAAATTGCAATTCTAAAGTCAGGGCATATTTAAAATGACCGTCACTGGAAGACAATCTAAACTATGACATTGGTCAGACATCTGTATCTGAAGTCAGGGTCAATTTAAAATGACCTTCACTGGTTGAAACAAACTTTGACATTGGTCCAATTGCAATTTTAAAGTCAGGGCATATTTAAAATGACCGTCACTGGAAGACAATCTAAACTATGACATTGGTCAGACATCTGTATCTGAAGTCAGGGTCAATTTAAAATGACCTTCACTGGTAGACACAATAAACTTTGACAAAAGTAAAATTGCAATTCTAAAGTCAGGGCATATTTAAAATGACCATCACTGGAAGACAATCTAAACTAGGACATTGGTCAGACATCTATCTGAAGTCAGGGTCAATTTAAAATGACCTTCACTGGTTGACACAATAAACTTTGACACAAGTAAAATTGCAATTCTAAAGTCAGGGCATATTTAAAATGACCGTCACTGGAAGACAATCTAAACTATGACATTGGTCAGACATCTGTATCTGAAGTCAGGGTCAATTTAAAATGACCTTCACTGGTTGATACAATAAACTTTGACACAAGTAAAATTGCAATTCTTAAGTCAGGGCATATTTAAAATGACCATCACTGGAAGACAATCTAAACTACGACATTGGTCAGACATCTGTATCTGAAGTCAGGGTCAATTTAAAATGACCTTCACTGGTTGAAACAATAACTTTGACATTGGTCCAATTGCAATTCTAAAGTCGGGGCATATTTAAAATGACCGTCACTGGAAGACAATCTAAACTTGGACATTGGTCAGATATCTGTATCTGAAGTCAGGGTCAATTAAAATGACCTTCACTGGTTGACACAATAAACTTGGACACAAGTAAATTGCAATTCTAAAGTCAGGGCATATTTAAAATGACCATCACTGGAAGACAATCCAAACTAGGACATTGGTCAGACATCTATCTGAAGTCAGGGTCAATTTAAAATGACCTTCACTGTGTGACACAATAAACTTTGACACAAGTAAAATTGCAATTCTAAAGTCAGGGCATATTTCAAATGACCATCACTGGAAGACAATCTAAACTAGGACATTGGTCAGACATCTGTATCTGAAGTCAGGGTCATTTAAAACGACCTTCACTTGTTGACACAATAAACTTTGACATTGGTCCAATTGCAATTCTAAAGTCAGGGCATATTTAAAATGACCATCACTGGAAGACAATCTAAACTATGACATTGGTCAGACATCTGTATCTGAAGTCAGGGTCAATTTAAAATGACCTTCACTGGTTGACACAATAAACTTTGACACAAGTAAAATTGCAATTCTAAAGTCAGGGCATATTTAAAATGACCATCACTGGAAGACAATCTAAACTAGGACATTGGTCAGACATCTGTATCTGAAGTCAGGGTCAATTTAAAATGACCTTAACTGGTTGAAACAATAACTTTGACACCAGTAAAATTGCAATTCTAAAGTCAGGGCATATTTAAAATGACCATCACTGGAAGACAATCTTAACTAGGACATTGGTCAGACATCTGTATCTGAAGTCAGGGTCAATTTAAAATGACCTTTCTTTGGCTGGCTTTGACATTGGCCCAATTCTAATTCAGAAGTCAGGGCATATTTCATATGTCCTTCACTGGTTGACACACTAATCTATGGCATTGGTCCAATTCTAATTCACTTGTTGAAAGCTAATTGGTACAATTGTCAGTAATCGATTTAAATTCTTTAGTCAGGGCATATGTAACATGACCATCATCATATGACAATAGTGGCTCCTTTGTAAAAGTCAAACTCTGTTATGCTGTTTTGAGGAATTTTCATTTTTTCAATCTTTGTGTACATTTTTTTCTTGTATTTGTCCTTTTATTGCTGAATGTATCTTTTGGTGCCGAGGAATGGATTCTTTTAATAATTTACTCATTTTAAAAGGCCAAATAAAAAGTAAAACATAAATTAATTTGCCTTAAATTGAATATTTGGATAAAAATTTAAATGAAGTAGTGTACAGTGTCAGCCAATGAAAGCCATTCAAACATTCCCTGACTCATTGGTTAAGATGGTACACAAGTGGGCAGTAAAAACATAGCTACATGGATTGTCCGCCTTTAAAAGTCCCTTATCAATAATACTATACCCAGAGATTGCCTTGCTTCACAAGATTCTCATAGCTCTTCAGTACCAACAACTGAGAGACATTGTCACAGAGGATAGCTAATTGGTCCGATGAATGATCAGTGACGATGCAGTGTCTGCCATTCTTCAAGGATGATATCATTCCATTACCTGTGAATGAAACAAATTTTTATTAGTCCATTAAATTTGAAGAAAATTAAAGGATAAGTGTTGTGGAAAGATGAGTGAATTCATATTGTCTTATCAACAAATTCATTAAAAGTCCTGCTGCAACTTTTCACAATATTTTCATAATGTTACATGCAATGTACAATTAGTGCATGTAGATAGACATACTGTTGGGTATCCATACACATACCGATATTATCAACCTCTGCTAATGACAGAATGTCGAAATGTGAGCAAAATAATTTTTACGTGGGTGCTGCTCTCCATTAATCAGCCCCCATGGCAAGAGTTGCAACTATGTTGTATGCATGCACTTGTTTAAAATTGAATTTGTTCACAATTATAATAAGTGTTAAAAAATAAGGCATGAACAGAGGTTGATAGATAATATTTATTTGCACACTCATTAACAATAATGTCAAAAGTTGCAGCTTTTGGTGCTTTGATGTTATGTTGGATTTATGGGTTATAATACTATATTGTATTTCAGTAATATGAAGGAATAAATCTTATATCAAGTAATTTTGACCAAATTAAAAACATACATTTCCTAAATTATCAATGTACGCAAAACTATAATTTTTTTCTTGTGAGAAAGATTAGTTGAATTTTGCAGCACTTGAAGCATTGCAAAAGAGACCTTTCTCAGCACATGCAGATACAGTAAGGAAAATAAAATTGTGTGTGATTCTTGTAGTCTGCCTTGTCCTACAATTGCATTGGCATCTGCTTTTTTTGAAAGCACGAAAATGGAACTAAAAGTAATTTATTTACCAGATCCACTGAATATGTGAAGTATCCATCCCCCTCTGTGGCTGAAAGTTTGAATCACATGGTCATACGTTCTTTGTGGAGTGTCACAGGACCACATATTGTGTCGTTCTTCGGTTGGATGTTGAATTGGATTCTTGTCTTGTGAGCAGTACATAGCCACCACCATACACTGTACGGCCTCTATCAGTCCAAATCTGCGGGCTGAAATGTAGAAATAATAATATCTATTATTTTACAAGCCTAAATCTAACTTCAGCATTTTACACTTTATGTTTGTAAATATCGATTACAAAGAGTGCCAAGAATACATTACCCTTTTCCTGCCAAGTTCATATTTCCCCATCAGGTCTAGATCGTTAAAACTAGTGAAGCACAATATGTAACATTCGGTGCATTTTAACAACAAAATTGAACTTTTGAAGACCTTGAAATCACAGATACTGAAAACATTATTTGTATGGACTAAAGCTGTTGGAACAGACCAAGCCAAATTGGTGGAAATGCGTATTGTTGTGGCTCAACACTGCTTTTCCCTGAGTTGGCTGATGGGGAAGTAATATCGTCTGGCAGGAAAAGGGTTAATTAACCCTTTCACCACCATGGTTTGTCCCAAATCCATTGTTTTCTATGGTAAAGTTGGACCTGTATACAGGGAACTGGGGGTGAAAGGGTTAAATGAATTTCATTTGCTAAATGTATTTGGCAATCTATCTTCATCAGATATTTACACAAAATTGACATATTTCCAAAAACATGCATCAAACTTGTCAATAAGCACCAACAAGGGTGTGTGTGTTGGTCGTTACACTACATCATGTGGTCTATTTTATGTGTACGAGAGGGAGGGGAAGAAAGAACATAGGGTAAAAACCGTGATTGCACTTACTTGAGCTACAACTTTGTACATGACAGAACACAGGTTGCACAGAGACAAGTTTTTGTCTCTTTTAAATGCCTGCATAATCTCTCCCATCTCTGATGCTCTGCAGATGACAGCTATGTTAAATGCACTTTGTTGGCAGTCGACATTTATTGCCTTGATGGTAATCATCAGTCTTTGGATATCACTTGCTGACCATTCCTTGAAAATAAAATAGGAGACAGCTTTAATTCACTATTTGACATCCTGGTAGATTTAAGCATAGACAGTATGATTCGGGAGTGGAGATTTAGCCGAGTGGTTCTGTCTGTGGCCTCTCAGCTAGGCGACTGATGCCGTATGTTGTGGGTTCGAATCCGATTGAAAACTAGCCGTATTAAGTCATGAACATACATGAAACACATGACTAAACAGTCCCGGTGTATGTTTATGAGTATAAGATATAAAGTGACATGCTAGGTGGCGTAAGGGTTCCAACAAGCAATGAACATGAACAATAACAATTTTATAACCATGACATTGAATGAAACAACTTATCATAAAATTCAGATAGCCGTTGAGAGTCATGGCTGAGACAGTAAAAAACTGAGATCTCAACTTAACACTTTTCAGTGTAGATGACTCCATATGATGTAAAAGTCATGGCAAAAAGTTTCCCAGCCTATACAACAGATGATTATACCATGTGTATGTGTGGAATTTGGAAGCGAAAAACTATGTCAGGGGGGAAATACTATCGGTACGCAAGGACCTCCATACTTATTGATTTCCGTGGCTATGACCAAAACACATTAAAAGAAGCAGCTTTGGTTGGTCGTGTTAGTAACAATGATAAGAGTACACTTACTGAAGGCATATCAACCAATGTTAGGTCAATTCCTCGGAATCCTGGACACTGCTGTTTTAGTGAAGAGGCATTCAGATCAAGCACATCTGCATTGTGGATTGTGAATCCATAGGCGCCATCAGTTGCAAATACGGCAGTTTTACTCGCATCTTCCTTGTTTTTTTCTAAATTACTGCTCTTTGGCAAAATGATTCAAACTGTGCTGGTACACCACGACTGTACGATAGGTTTACAAACTGTTCTAGTTTTTCTCTTGTTGTTTCGTTTGGAAATCTTTGCCTTGCCTCTTCCCAGCCCCCTTCAACACAGCCAGTAATCATGACGAAAAATCTCTGTACCAGGTCTAATTTCCTCAGTACTGCCGATTCCTTTACTAGCTCTGTAACAGAAATTTCTGTTGAAATTATTTCTTCTAACAGCCATTTCTGATCGTTATTGTTAAGCCGAAGAAAGTCACCTAATTTTCTGAACGGAATTTCTGGCCTCTTCAATCCTCTCAGTTCAGCAGGCTTGAGATTCTGAGATCTTGTTCGACCTTCTTCATACATTGCGAACACTTCCATCATCAATGAAAAATGTCTCATTTTCGCAACAGCACAGCATATCTTCATGAAGAGGGAGTCGGCTTTCTGTGTCAAGAAAATAATTAGTAATTAACATATCAATTTCATGAGCATGACACTTAACATCATCGATAATTGCGCCAGTGGCTTACTGACAATATGTATGCAGGTTCACAATATATTATGCGATTAACCGGAAGTGTACACAATTAAATTCATGGGTGCTGCCATGCTTTTTGAGTACTTGTGAATAAACAAATATGAAGTGTGCAAAGTATAACTTTATAACATGCCATTAATAAAATATGTATCTCATTATTAGCCAGTTAGTATCATAATCCATCTTGTCAATGATATAAAATATTGTTACTATCATGCCTAAAGAAAAACAGAAAAAGAGAGAAAACTGCTGTACCTATGACATAAGTAAGAATGTTGGGATTGAATTTTAGAGAGCATCCTCTGTGTAAATAACTTGATGCAAAAATTGCCAGTTTTCAGCCACAATGTCAGTTTTTGGCTTGCAAGTGGAAGTTAGGCAGTGCAGTTACTCAATGGTAATGATGGCACAGTACATCCCTTGTTAAACACAATAGGTAGGTATGATGGTAAAAATTGCCAATTTATGTCCAACATTTTTACACATTAAACAGAAAATCTATACCTGCAGGGAGTCTGATATTGTGTATGTGTTTGAACTGTTGTCGTCAGTAGGTAGATTGGCATTTAAAGCAAGTAATGATTAATTCTATTTTATCCTTTACTATTACTAATGATGAATCAATACAAATAAAATTAAGATCTTAACCCCTGACGTGACACCAAGGGCTGAGTCCTATATGATATTACAAAAGCTGGAGATTATCATGTGATGTTCTGGTAATACACAGCTTGTCCATATAAGACTGAAAACCTACACAGTGTAGGTTTTTAGTCTTACATTTTCAATATATAACATCAATGTTTATGTATCAACTGATACAGTCATTAGTAAACTTACCTCCTTAAGTATCATTGCACATGATTTCTCCCACTGTTCTTCTTTTGCTTCTATGTCTGGCATTTCTTCGTATCTATCCCGGCACATTTGAACCTAATGACCATAAACAAGAGGGCATATTACATCTTATCCAACAAAATACATACTAGATACATATTTTACAAAAATCATTGAGCACAATCAATTATCTGAATTACTCATTACTTTTTGTTCAGTCTATCAGACAAAAGTGTCCTGCAAATAAAACTGTCAAATTTCTTACCAAAAGACAACTGGTATTTGTTTGACTTTACTTGCAATAATAAACTTAACCATTTCAACCCAACTCGGACAAAAATGTCCGATGACGTCATAGAGTACCAGGGGGTCAGGGTGCAAAGGGTTAAAATGTTGTACAACTGTTGGAAACTCAAAACTCTCCTTTAATGTCTCCAGTTTTACTTAAAAATTATATGAGTTCAACAGGAGATGTATTATGTAAATTGTACTGTCATCAATGCTGTTGTATAATTAGATGGTACCTTTAAGGCTTCAATGCACATTTCAACTTACATAATCTCCAAAATGTCTGACATTCTGGCTAGAGATATTTTGTTCTATCAGTATCAACAATTTTTTTCTTGTTTAGATATTGCATACTCTTTACACCCAACACTCTGTTCTTGCTAAGTAATTTCAAATCCAATTTGTTGACAATCAAAAGTAAGGCACTTCAGCCTTATGGGAATGTATATGTATTGAGGAACGAGGCTATTTTTATAACTTACATGGCTTGTGATGAACAAATTTGTACAATTTTCAAAGCATTTCCAAGTATAATCCCTACTCGTGTATAAGCCCCTGCACTAATTTTGTGTGGAAGGTTTAAAATGAAGTAGATCTTTGCATAAGCCCCTACGTTTGCTGCACACATACATAAATCAACTGGTAAAATTTCTTTTCAGACCAAAGAAACTGTGTGAAAAAATGTGAAATTAACCTTTCCATGAAGGTAACATAATGTAACATCTGCGCTATTTATGGTCCCTTATTATCATTTTGTGAAACTCTGTTGTCCCTTTGTGCAATGGAACAGATATACCGATACTCTTAGGTCACAATGCATTTTTCATTTCTATTCTTATTCACAATGTTGCATTTCATCCTCTAAACATTTTTTTGGTTTCCAACAATTACTTTTTTTCATCTTTATAGATTTTAACAATCACTATACAAGAATTTCCCATCTATGTTGTTGTTTTCTGAGATCTGGTTACATGAGTCAGTGTTCTCCACAGCTTAGAAAAACAGATGGATGGCCAATTTACACAACAGTGCATAATTTGCAAATTCTTTTCTTGTGAAAATGTATTCTTATGTGCAGTTATTAACATAAGAATAAATTGCTCCAAAAACGGAGGGTGGCCCACCCATAAAATCCCCTTGTGGAGAACCCTGTGAGTAAAAGATTTTTAAAAAGCAGTTTTGTGTCTCTGAGGTTATACTTGGAACAGTGCAGTACATCAGACGTGTAAGATAACTCATCCTACCTTCTCTTTGAAAGTCATCGAATGATGGAATTCAACAGTTGCATTATGTCTATGGGCCAACCACTTCCTCTGTTCATCGCTCAGTCCTGCATAGACAACAGCGAGTCTACTTTTCAGTTCTTTCCGATTTCCATATTTTTCACTCAGGCGTTTAACAGCAAGGAAAGAATGCTGCCCTCCAATAACCTCATATGTGTAGCCGTTAACCTAGAATAATAATGAGAACAGGTTTTTGAAACAGGACAAGTTAAACATTGCAATAACTGTTCACTTTACATACGTCAAAAAGCTCTACTTTGTGAATGCCAATCATTACATACATTTTCTCTTTCTTATCAGAAGTCACCATGAAATTGTTACGCTAACTAAAGAAGTAGTCTCCCCTATCTAGAAATGTTGTGATTATTGCTATTCAAACAGTACAGGGAAATCAACCAAAAAGTCTGTGGTATATTTAATAAATTTTAACATCATTGATACATGTTTTGACATTCAAACACTAGGTGAAGGATAAGGCACAGAATAAATGTGAATGTGTTTGCTAAGTAGGCCGTATGTCCAAAGATAAAAATATTGTAAATACAGCTAAATGTGTATAGCACATTTTGCATGCATTCATTTCACAGGCATTGAGTTGCATGACACTGCTTCTGTCTCACATGCAAGTCATGTACATTTCACAGGGAGAAGTTGAAATGTATTTTCATTACATTACCCTTCCATATATTGACCCAGATGTTGTTTAGATACATTCTCAACCTGGAAAGTGTTAGGACACAATGCGTGCCAAGCAAACGTAGGTAAAGTTCAGTTCCAAGATACTCACATTGGACTCCCTAAAGTTCTCCTTTGATTCATTTTTCAACACAACAATTAATGGTTGATATGCCTCATCAAGGTAATCCTCCATAGCTGCTTCCAATTTGTCAACCCATTTGTCATCAGGAGCCCTTGCTTGCTTCCCTAGTTCCAGTGCGCTGATATCAATTAAAAACGGTCCTTAAGAAAAGACAAACATTACATTGTCATTGGAAGACAGCAGGATAATATACAAATAAGATTTTTCTAATAATTTTTTTATGTAAATGTTTTCATCAAAGTCTGACACACCATACCAAAGATGTGCACAGAAAGACTTCAGTTATCATCTGCTAGTACATGGCACTTGTCTTCGATAGAACATCACAGTTTGATATATCACTAATATTTGGTTCATGTTTTGATGGTGAAAGTGTGTCAACTATGGGTGGACTGTTAACCCACAGAATTCTTATTAAACCAACTGTTCCTACCATCAATCATGCCACTTGAGAAACAACTTAGGATTGGCAAGTACACATAACTTTATGTGAATATTCTTGGGTTGTGTAAATGCTTTTTGTGCAGACAATAATATACATGTATGAATAGACTTGTCAAAAAGCTCAGGATTAGTCACCTACTGAAATCCCCTTATGATGAGCACTAAAGCTTAAATTAATAACCATTCAAGTTTATTTCTTTGTCAAAAATCAGCAAGAATTACTCAATTAAACCAATCCTTAGAATTAAAATAATCACAGTAAACACTTTCAAACCATACACTTTTTATAAGGTTAACCAGGAGCTTCATACTGACACTAGTGATGTTTGTCAGCTGCACACGACATATATAATTTAGACATTTTGTTCTTCATACCGCATTGAAGAATGAGCGAGTCTTTCACGAGCTTCTCTTTTCTTGTACTTAACCAAAAAGGTCAGTGTGTTTAGTATTTATCTGCACTTTATTTCAAATACCTCAATTATTCCTCTTTGCACTAATTGATATTGACTAGATTTCCTCAAAGAGTGTTGTCTTTCCGACAGATAAGGGAAACATAGAGAAATCTTTGTCAAGCTTACCAGTTCCAATGTGGCAGTCCCTGATGCTTTCTTTCATCGATAGCTCCTCCTCACTCATTTCTTTGTTGAGTTTTTCAGCCTTCTTTTTCTTTGAAAGTGTCGGTAGCACTAATTGTTTTGCAGCATCTGTCAATTTTCTCTTCTTTGTGCTTCTTGATAAGGGAGTATTTGACCTGTGTAATTCACCAAAATAAAAAGAAATGTTGTATTCAACTCAAAGTAACATATTGGTTTCAATGTCAGCAATAGGTCTCCAGAGATTTGGACCATTTCCCTTCACATTAATGCTTTATGTTATTACAAATCTTTGGACAGACTACCCGTATTACATGCACTGCAGTCTTATATGACTTTGAGCATTATATGTACTCTAGCTTTTGCTGTATTTTGTTGGTTGCAACTTGTATTCTCTTTGCTGCTTCATATGTACCAAAGTAGCTTGGTGAATCTCATTGTGTTAGATCTCTTTGTAGGCTTGGTTACAAAGGACTGGAATGTTTGCATTCATACATGTGCGGTTTCTCTAATTTGGTACCTGAGAAAACTTGTGATTTCATAGTTCTGTGAAATGTGAACCATGTTTCATTTGATTCCACTGCAAAGGAAGTGTAACAGAAGGTCACTAGTTCAAGGGTACAATGACCATGAATCAAATTACACAAATTTAGAAGTTCAAATGGTTAAACTCATGATATGTATGGTCCAAAGAATTCTTCAATGAATTGTCATGGGTTTTGTTTTCATCAATTGTGTTTTAGTCTCTCAGATGTCGATGTACTTACATACTAGCTGTGGGACTCATTACATCATCATCATCATCTGGTGTAGACTCTATGCCATTACTGGAACTATGACTAATATTTTCTGTTGTTTCTGATTCACCCTCTGGCTCGGAGTCATCTTCACTGGAATCGTTGGTCAGGTTACTCACACTTGATGCAGGTGAAGATGTGTCTTCCTTACCGGACAATACTGAATTAAAATGATCACAGAACTCCTGTGGACTTCTAAGGTCTCTGAATTGGCGACACATGTCATTCTTGTTCCACACAAAGGAAGAACGTAGGAGCTTGTATGGATGATCATTTTTGTCAGTAAAGTAAACCTGAAAAAAAAACAAATATTATCATTATGGTTGATGTATTTGGCAAATGCAGAATACTTATATACTGATTTATCAATCAATGCTAACAAACAATGGTCCAACCATCATGAATATTTTCACTATTCAGACCTCATCACTTTACTCAAAGTGAGTAGTTTGCATTAATTGATGAAATATTTGCTGCAAGAGTGAAATACTTAACAAGTTGCTTCATTTTTCGGCAATGTCCATCTCCACTGTCAGAGAAAACTTTGCCTAAATCATAAACTGTATCATTGAAACAATAAGGTGTGGAAAGCCAGTCTAACCCTATTCCTGCCAAGTCCATATTTCACCATCACCTCAAGATGGTTAAAATTAATGAAACACAACATATTCCATATATTGTGTATTTTAAAAAATACTGTGCATTTGAAGGTGGTTGAAAACATAAATACTGTAAACTTGATTTTTTGGGACTAAAGATGCTATATAGACCAAGCCAACCAGGTGAAAATACGTCATGATTTGGCTCAATACCGCTTTAACTAACTTGGCTGATGCACAAGTGAGGCTACCCACAATTCTCCATGATCTGTACACACGGAGATCACTCACTGAAGCAAATTTCTTCCGTACACAGAAAAACTCTGTCCAAATTTCAAAATTCCCGCAACATAGTTCTCATAATCATAATTTTCTGATTTCTCACTGTGAATAATGAGACGAATAACCCCTTTTCTGCGGAGGAGATAGCAATTTTGTAATTTTGTCGACATAGATTTTTGACAGCCATACACCATATTTTCAAGGAAACTAAGGGAATAAGTTGCATCTGTGTTGGCAAAATAAAACGTATTGACTGATTTTTAATGTAGTAATGGCGTGTACACATCAGACCAACAGACGTGTATCTACACACATCCATGCACGGGCCGCGAAGCTACCGCGGACTTGCAGCCAACTAGTACTATTATTTCAAGTAACTGTGGTATAGAACTTCCAGAAAACTCGAGGGTCTTTGACAATGATTGTGGGTCGAACAACGGTCATGCCATAGCATTGCTGCGAAAACAAGCACTGCCACTCCTTGACATGTTCTTTTGGGAGTGGGGTAGCCACTCAAATGACCAAGCTACAACCGAGTGGCAAAGGCTACGGATTCGCAGCAACCCATAGCACAGCGTCGCGTCGTCACCGCCAGGGTGCGGTTAAGAGGATATTTCGTGTCTGAACGAATGTGTTTAAATCAGTCGAAACGACTGGAAGGTTGACATAGTGGATCGAATTCCGAGTGCTTGTCTATCATAAAAAATCTTACCAATTACTTTTGAAGCATCTTCAACACAGCACTGGTTGAATGAACACCCCTGCGACTATGCCTTGCGAGACGATGCTTTGGGCAACGGCAAATGCTCACGGGAGTGACCTATAAAGTGACCTTCAATATATACCGTAAACCGGTATGTTGCCAGTTGTCGCAAACCAATCTAGGCTACTGTCCCGGGGCTACTGTGTAACAGTGATCCTTGGCCCCGGGTGTTTTCTTTTACTTTTTTCCCTCACGGTATATCATGTATGAATAGTTGACCATAACAATTCGATGTTGTTATTCCGGATAATTCAGACGCCTTTAGCCTAGCCTGTCCGCAATTCGCACGGTTGCCGCCGATAGATCACAGTCACCTGTGATGTATTCCGCTCTGCGTCCATTATGCTCTCCGTATAGACGTGTGTACATATGCCTGAGAAAAAGATTTCTCAGACATATGTACACATGTCTATGGGGCGCATAGTCCCAGAGCTGAATAGATCACATGTGACTGTGGATAGATACCTGGATCGGGCCCGGGGTCTCCTGCGCATTATTATTCTTTGCCTCCAAACTTCCCTGAGGAAGACATCTCCAAAGATTCTTCCTTTGGATCAGCGACGGCGCCGTTGAAATACTTTATTTTATTTTAAAACACAGCGCACTTCGAAAATGCAGATATCATGAAGGGAATAATCCAACAAGACATCACAGTGCATTGCCAAACGAAAGCCTGATAAAACATGAAACAAATAACAAACACGAGTACTTAACTTACCTTGATTGCGTCATCGCCGATACCAGAGTATGCCTTGAATTTCGCTACACTGCTGTATACAGCGCTCGAGCCTCCTTTCTTTCGGAGCCTTGACGGGTTTTCTCGATAATCGAATATGATGAAGATTGAGTCGTCTGACTTCTCGAACCACCAACCACGAGCACGAGTCATCTTGTTCAGCCTGAGTCAGCTTAGAGCACGCAGAAAGAACGGCAGGAACCTGACACGCAAAGCACTTGTTGAAGGACCGTGGTCCAGATTGTGCTCATAGTCAAAATATTCCGCTTTTATAGCAACTGTTGATCAGTGCCGCATGCAAATTTAGTGAGGTACAGGCGTCATGCAGTCTGATACCTCTACCTGGAGTCGACGCTTGGTATGCAAGAACGATTAACACCTCGTTAACGAAATTCATCGTCTTGTAATCGTTGAGCAAGACTAATTGCTGGATATCTTGTTGTCCGTGTGTGACAGTGACCAACCAATCTGCTTGCATACTGGCGCATTTTCCCGATAGCATATATCAATGATTACTGTGGTTTGCAGGTAGATGTCGAAGATACAGCCATAAACCTCTCTTAATCACCATTTTACAAACAGGAATGTGTAATATGAAATTACAATAAAATATCATGTTGTTTTAAATATTTCCTATCATGGAGGTAAAAGTATTTCTTTGTTCCTATGTAGACAATTTGAAATTCATTTCAAGTATAAACAAGACAAATCAACGCCATACACACGTACGTACGGTCGATGTTAGACCCGGCCCTGGCTGTGCGAGCGTGTCGATCGCGTGTCAGATCACGGTCCCTCCACAAAATAGATCTACACAATGCGCTAGATCACATGACCGGAGTTTGGTAGGTTTTAAGTAAGTTTTTTGTCAACGCAAGAACGTATCATTTTGTTCCCTTGAATAGAAGCCCGGAATAGAACATATCAGAAAATTTGTACCGAATTTATTTACAGGGTTTGTAATTGTCTCACTTTTCGAAAATCATGACATTCATGGTATAAGCCTTGCCTGATGTCAGGATTTGAAATCCCAAGGTATGTCATTCGAATCGACAGCTCTCTGGGAATTGTCTCATGACTACTGTATATGGAAGGCTAGTAATAAAAATATAAAAACATGGAAAGCAGGAAATAGATAGAATCTGTATATTTGTTGAAATGAATATCGACCTGCAATAAAATCTGAAGTAGGCCATGAAGATACTGGTACCTCAAGAATACGATATGGTTGTCTCGTCTTGTCAACATTAATGATAATTAGAAACCAGCATTGCCAACACTGTTTCCGGTAAACGTACTTGTACTTCCTAGAATGATGTAAAACAACCTGGCCTATGTGGCGCAAAGCCCGTACCACCAGAAATACCTGCAGCAAGAAAATCATGTACGGGTGCAAGAAAAACGAATAAATGTATTCATATTCAACCTTTGCTCTCGGTAGTTTGACATCACACTACTCTTGTCAAGTAAAAATTCCAACGATTAAGTCTAATTCAAAGAGGGGAAAAGACCACAAACTCAATATGTGACACAAAGACGCTATGGGCTAGGCAAAGTCAGTTTATTTTGACCGGTTGATGACGGAGACCACGAACCCTGTCTAGGCCCAGGTACAGGATTACTTTACAGGCCACAAGCGAGAAGAGTTGATATTACATGATGTTGGATATATACCATGAGACATATATCTCAATGAATATATAGCAGTATAGCGTCCAGTACCGTCTAAGTTTTCAGAGCAAACGCTATACCATCATACTATCGACAGGCTAGTTTGATATACTGTAATTTTCCAAGCTAGATCGCATTTTTTTGCAAGTTTAGTTGGTTCCCGAGCTTTTCGAGCTAAAGATATTTTGTGGTCGCACGCAGAG
The DNA here is from genome assembly GCF_041260155.1 of Ptychodera flava. Taxonomy (NCBI): domain Eukaryota; kingdom Metazoa; phylum Hemichordata; class Enteropneusta; family Ptychoderidae; genus Ptychodera; species Ptychodera flava. Next base: position 77,049 of record NW_027248325.1, read on the forward strand.
ATATATCTAATTATCGAAATTTTCGAAATCTCTTAGTCTATCAGACTTTTCAAGGTAGATGATATTTCTTACAAATGTCACTGATTCCAGACAATGGCTGGTATAAAAAGTCCGATACCGTCGAATAGTATCAACTGTAACGCCTAGGTTTTGAAGTTAGGCGATAAATTATCACAACTTTGACTAGCTCAGTAATCTCACGATTCAAAGGTGCTTTCAGAATCGATGGAAATTTTCATGTTGGTAAAGGTTATAGAAATCGCCATGCACAGGCCAAACATCACCGATTGACAAAGAACTTTGACATTTAAAATCTGCCAGGGTACGCATGCTGCTATAATCTCTCGCTCTCATTTACACCTGTATGGATTTACGCCCTATTGTTTCTTCTCTGATGCCAATCATGTCTTGTAACTTCCTGTCTGATTGCCCGTGAGAATGTAAACATGGATTCTGTCACATAAAACGAATAAGCATCTATGACATACATTTAATTTACTGGTCTCAAGCAAGAGGAAAGATTCGACGAACTCAGAAAGATATATATATAAATATGTCATGACGCGCATCTTGGGCAAACGTTAAATATGATACACTGGTTCGATCGTTGTGATGAATGCGGGGATACTAATTTGGTCTCCTGGAAATCAGACGTCGCTCGAAAATCATTTTTGACGAGCGACACTGCCGTAATAAAATATCGTCAAACACGGTCCCTCCACAACATTTTAGTGCAACATTTTAGGTAATCTCTTTCGTGAAGTCTTCACGTCAACGATGGTATACGATGGTCTTGGATATTATGACAGTTCATTTTTGAGATATTTGACATCATGGCACCGGCTGAATTTAGTGTAACTTTGCCATGAGCAATGCTACTATCGATCTTTCATATTTTTATACCATATGATTGTGTCGTTATTTTTGCTATCGACACCAAACCATATATTTCTCGCTTTGCGAATGTCTCGTGTTCATGATAAATGCAATGCGTAATTAGTTTCACACTTTGAACAAGTAAGGAAAGAGATGGAATTAACTAAATTCAATTGCTTTTTGGCTGCGTGACAGGTACCACAATTATTTCATCTAATTTTTGTGAATGTCACTCACTATTTTGTCGAATGTCAAAACTAGCACAAGTAATTATTTAAAATTGTCAATATATAACACTATACTATAGACAGTACAGTGTGGTAACTTCTACGTCAAGCCTGACGATATATATTACAAGTTTGGCTGGTTGAAATTAGCTGATATTATAGGGAGCACCGTCAATTCTTTTCAAACTACACAGTATTTTGGTTCATTGTGGTAGTTTCCCACCGAAAAATACTCAAGTACTATCAATAACATCGTCCAGTATTGCAGGGCTCGAAATTAACATTTTACCTTGGTAGTACACTTGGGCTACCATTTGCTGAAGTTGGTAGCCCAGTGACAATGGCTGGTAGTCCATGAATATTTTAGTTTAGGGATGCTGTACTCGTTCGACTATAAGCCCCGGTTCAGCAACACAAATAGCAGTAAAACTAGGGGCTTCAACTCGAGAAACCCCATGTTATGTGTCACGAACGCTTAATTTATGTTAATTTATATACATTTTAACACTTTCTATCACTTTCAAAATCGGCTTACACATCCAAAGAAATTGTAACTTTAGTAAAAAAAACAGAAAAAAAATATTCTCATGATCTTATGAACTGGCATGGCATGCCTTGTTACACCCGAGTCTATCTATACAGAACGTAATACACTGATACTGATCGACAACCATAGATAAAAGACAGCGAAACTCTTGTATTACTATTTCAAATCAAACTGATTACACAATCTCTGGATATAGAAGTGACAGTTTTGTGAAATTTCAGCATCAAAACCCAAAAACTCGACACAAGTACGTCTTGTATGCTGCCGATCAACAGCATAGTGTGAACTGGCATGCAAAGACTGCACACCGTGTGACGGAAAAGCAACTCAACATTCTAGTATCAAACGCTCTGCATCTTGTGAAAATAACAACATAGCAGTGAAAATTGTAATAGTCACCAGAAAAAAACTCTTTACAGATGAAAGGATAATTTATTCAAACAAATGAAACTGTATGTTGATTGCATTTAGCTCGTCCGAAGTGACGGACATCGCACGCCAAGTATTTCATGTCCCAGGCTTTGGTAGTCCGTGTGGGCTACCATTTCATGGACTTCGGTAGCCCCAGGGAAAGTTGGTAGTCTGTGGACGCGGGACTACCGCTAATTTCGAGCCCTGCAGTATTGTTTGGGTTTACGAAAGTGAATGATTTGGCTGACTCTCAACAAGATGACACGTGTATCATACTTCAGATCTCTTCTTACCTCCATTGTCAGATGTTATCGATAGCCACAGTGGATAGAGGGACTGTGTGATAGCAGAGCTAATGTTGTCTAGCTATTCAAGCTAAATACATTTTTTTAACTAGTACTTTTGGCTCACTCGGTGATTTTATGATTCAAGGGTGCTTTCAGAATCATAGAATTTTTAAGTTTCGGAAAATATTCGTCAAGAAGAGGCCAACAACGGCCAATTGCAAGTGAACTTTGACATTTTAAAAACCTGCCAGGTACGCGGTTTTCTACAGCGGCTATAATCTCTCACTGTCATTTACACCTGTATGGATCTAATCCCCATTGTTTCTTCTCCGACGCCGATCATGTCTCGTAACTGCCTGTCCGATCGTCCGTGAGAATGTAAACATGGATTTTGTCACATCACGATTAGGAAACTCACAGGATTGCTTTTAGAGGAGAATAATTATGATAACATAAAAAGAAAAGGCATCCATGATATTTAATTTTACTCGTCCCATACAAGCTAAAAGCTGCAACGAACACCGACAACTATGATGTTGGGTCTCTCGGAAATAAGACGTCGCTCGAAAGTTATTATTTGTCGAGCGACATTTTCGGCAAAAGCTACTGTTGTCATAAAATACACTTTGACTTAATAACCTAGAAATTATCAGCTAGACGTATCGTCACACATTCCTAGATTTTTTTGTCTTTGGTATCATATACATTCAACAGCATTGGATAGTTTGGATGACATTGTCAGAAATCTCGGCCAGTCAGATTGTGAACTCAACTGACAAAAACGATATTATCAATAGTCTCTGATATTTTTCCTGTTCATATTCGAGATAAAGGATGTCGCCATGGCACCGGGTGAATTGCATGTAACTTTTGCATAGGTGTCGCTACTAGTCGATCCGTAGTAGTTTTGACTACACGATAGTGTCATTAATTTCTATTTTCGATTCTAGACGATGTATATCTTGCATTGCATGTTTGGGTGTTGAGCTTTCATGATAACAACTATGGGTTCAATTAGAGGTGACATAAAAAGTTCAAAGTCTGATCAAAACTGAAATCTTTAAGTTTATCGCGCAACCTCCCCCACCTCCCACCAAAACCCCCATGAAACTTAATTGTTGAATGTTGATCACAGCTTCCTATATTTTCTTACAGTGATACTCAGGACTGGTGATATTGCAACATTATTCAAATGAAAACACCAGTTAAGTTCGAAAAATTTCCCGTCTGTCACTGTACATATAACATCAATATCAAAGTATCAAGGGTCTCTATTGACTTTACCGCGAAGGAGCGAAAATGTGTAATTACTCAGGGTTTTCACAAGCTGTAGAATATCTCTCAGGGGATAGTGTCAAAGTACAGGGGAGATATTTGGGGAAAACGTGCAAAAGTTTTGATGGGAGAGCAAGAGATGTCCCCTCTCCCATAGAAAATTTTGAAAAATCGCTGTCTGCACTGGTACTATCTGAGAGAAGTTTTGTTTTGCATTAAGACCGTTTGAAAATGACATTCGACAATGATAATTTTTCAATGACAATGATAATTTTATTTGATTTTTTTAAATTTTTGCATGATCAGTGGCTGAGGAACAATTATTCAACAATGCAACAATTTACAATACATCTAGACGCATTAAGGTGCGAAATTGTGTTTCTACCGTTTCTAGAAAGTTTAGCTAGAAGTTTAGAAAGCTAAATTAGATTTGTCTAAATCTAAATCTAAACTTAGAAAGTTAAGCAAGAAACGATAATTATCGCTTTCTAAATAGCGTTCTAAGTTTAGAAATTAGCTGAAGTTTAGAAAGTTGAGCCTCGAGTGAAAACATGTTTTCGAGGATATATCGGATAAAAACGATAATTATCGCTTTCTAAATAGCGTTCTAAATTTAGAAAAAAGCTGAAGTTTAGAAAGTTGGGCCTCGAGTGGAAACATTTTTCCAAAGATAATCGGATAAAATGATAATTATCGCTTTCTAAATAGCGTTCTAGACAGACAAGACGTGGTTCAGATTATCTTTGTTCCACGATGATCGCGTCCATTGTAGTGCAAATTAATGCTAACAGCCTTATCAATGCCTCATTAGCATTAACTTGAATCACAACTTTATCAGCACAAATTGACGCGATCGTTATGGAACACACCTTGGTCATTAGCTGAAGCAGTACGGTTCCTTTTTTGTCTATTGGACAAGTCACATTTGAGCTTTGGATGTTAAAACTTACTTCCGGGGGGAAATAGTATTTTCCAGGCTATACAAGAAAGCTCCTACATGCTCACACTTTTTAATTTAAAACACTCGGGAATTTACAGATGACCACAGAAACTGTGAATCAACCTTTTTTTCCGACAAAATCTTGAAAGTGTTTGCGGGACTTCATCTCAAGCACTGCACATTTCACTGTGAGCACGCAGCTGGGAGATGGCAGCCTGTCCGGCAACACTTTTGATAAGGCCAATGCATTAATTTGCATCACTTATGGGAAGTACTATATCGTCGGTCTATTGGACAAGTCACATTTAAGCTTTTGCTTTTAAAACTTACTTCTGGACTGAAGACTGCTCCTACAAACTCACACTTTTTCCATTGAAACACTTACGAATATACAGATGACAATAGAAATGGTGTACCAACGTTCTTATCCGATATATCTATGGAGAACTTTTTCTACAGTAACTCAAACTCCGACTTTCCAAACTTCAGCTAATTTCTAAACTTAGAACGCTATTTAGAAAGCGATAATTTTCGTTTTCATCCGATATATCCTTGGAAAAAAATTTCAACCTAAGGCCCGACTTTCTAAACTATACAGCTATTTTCTAAATTTAGAACGCTATTTAGAAAGCGATAATTATCGTTTTTATCCAATATATCCTTGGAAAAACTTTTTCTGCTCCAAGCCCGACTTTCTAATCTATAGCTAATTTCTAAACTTAAAACGCTATTTAAAATGCGATAATTATCGTTTTTATCCGATATATCCTCGGAAAAAAAATTACAACCTCAGGACCGATTTTCTAAACTACAGCTAATTTCTAAACTTAGAACGCTATTTAGAAAGCGATAATTATCGTTTTTATCCGATATATCCTTGGAAAAAGTTTTTCATCAGAGGCCCGACTTTCTAAACTACAGCTAATTCTAAACTTAGAACGCTATTCAGAAAGCGATAATTATCGGGGTTTTGTTGTATATCGTTTTTAGCTAGTTTAGCCCCCATAGGGAATACACGTAGTTTAGAAATGGCTTTGAGGAACAGACACAATTCCGTACCTAACTCTCTATACGGCTGGTAAAAGAATTAGCTCTCGGATATACCAAGATTGTGACCATTAATTCATTAATTCTCCGTTGGTTTCATATCTCGTGTCTAAAACTGGTATCGAATATATGCATGGTCACCCATTCATTCAGTATCTTTCAACATATCAAGCAATATATATCGTATCTCGTATCAAACAAATTCATGAAAAAATGTGCGACTTTGTCCCTTGATTGCTTTCTTTCCCCCCGATTTCCTTCTCATGCCAATATCGAACAATTAAAGATAGCTGGCTCATGGCTCATACAGTGCCACCGATTACTGAAAGTATGCGAACTCTACGAAAGGTCAAACCATTTTCAATGACGCAAAAAAATGCTGTATATGAAACTTTAAATATTACGATTTTTGGGTACGAGAGTCTCATTGGCAAGAGAGTACCCGACACATCATAACACAAACCGGTATATGCATGATCACTTTCTAGCAGGCTGTGCGTGTATGTCCAGCGTAACGGACTTGGGTCATTTGTAAAATCTTATATTACCCTAAAAGACTAACAGTCAGAGTCAACTTTTTCCCTTTCAATCATTATTTGTTTGCAACTTTGAAATTTTTCAGCCAGAGAAACGACTTCGCCAGCTTTGCAATTTCTCTGGCCAACACCTGATTATATTAGCAATTTATTATTATAGGACATTTACTTTTGACCAAACCAAAGTAGGATATCTTGATATTGTTTCTGTCGGATAAAAAAGTTTTTTGGTTGGGTTACCCCTAAAACAAAACAAAACAAAAAAAAAAATTAAAGCATCCGACATCGAGCTTTTGACGTTGTTTCCTAGTTCCACACTTTGAATTTTGCTTTGGTGGATGTAAAACTTTACTGTACTGCAATAATTGAAAGTATATTGATGGTATCATTCGTGTTTATGTGTTTAAGTATGGCTTTCCGATAGGCACCTTGTGTTCAAAAGTCTAAATAGAAGCTTACAGTTTGTGTAATATAAATAATGAATACACGACTATACAATATAACAATGTCATACAGTATCAAATAGTGTCCAATATTTTTATAGGCGACATAGACATACCATGTCATAGGTGACATGAGTCTGTAATGACACACCGGTAAACTTATCGATACTATATATCGTACCCCTATCGACATTATCGGTAGCATCGTATGTTTCACAGGCGTTATTGATCTTTAGTCCAATACAGCAGACGATACCAGATAGTATCGGATAGGCCTACTATCGAATTTTATTTTGTTCATATGTCAGACTCGGAAGCGACATGTGTATCTAGCGAAATCAAATTGATATGTTATAAGTGTTATCGATGGTGTCGATATTTTCTTAATTTAGCACTTCTAGGATATATGTATATCCGATGCTAAACGTTTGTGCACAGACAAAGATCTTTTCGTGTTGTCTGTAATGTCGTGCCTATATGCTGGAGCTTGAATGACCAGTGACCTTATTCAGAGAGCATGTTGGGATCCATAAGCTTTCGAGATGGCTTCGAGGGCTCAGGGCCATATTAAAAGTAACACTGTACTATCATAGAATTATAGAATTACGGCTTCGTCAACAGTTGAGCTCTCAAACTCGCTCAATGTTTGGAAAACAATCGATGATTAGTTTGCAGGATATTCTCGAATTCAGATTATTATTTATTCAAAGTGTTATAAACGCGATTGGAACTAATTTTTGGATAATATAATTGGATGGTGAAGTAGTGTCGATTTAATCTGCAAATGTAAGCTCATCTGCTTTCCTTTTTAAGTTACACATTTATTTTTATAGTAATGTGTAAAATTGCAACATTGAGCTATAGAGCTTAACAATTGTGATAAATTTGAAAGATATGAAGATCCAATTATCACGAATTAGTTCCAATCTTGCTTATAACATTTATAAAGTGAACATGGCATGAAACTTACTTTTGCAGGTCAGCTTGATAATTTTTATTTTGTGAAAGCAAGGGCTATTTCTGCTTGTTGCCATCTGTTCAGGCAGAATAAAGCCATGTTTGTATTGTTTTTTCATTCGTTTTAGTCAATTCTCTTGTGTTCTTGCCACAACTCTAGGCCTATAGAAACTTTTGTAGAAATTGACGCGCCTCCCTCAATAATTGAATGTAAAGTCACCCCCCCATTTCCACTGACCCTCACTGTAAAAAATAATGTTCCCTTCGTATATGCTATACAGTTTCTCATCCAAGAGCTCGCACCTGTTATACCTTGAATACTAAATTCAGCTTGACCCCGACATAACCGGCACTGGGTATCGGGTGTGTACGTTGTTGTTCTTCACAATGATGTGCCAGGCTTATCACGACTTCTCAACAAAAGTATATTTTACATGAAAGAGGTTCAGGAAATCGCCCCAATAATGAATGTTTACTCTTTTCAAGTTTCTATCATTGTTGGACAAGGATGCCAGAGTTTGCCATAAAATTGACCACGGCCACTTCTTATAAATGTACGTCGTGATGGTAACCATAATTTATTATCCATTTTGTCTGTCAAAGCATGCATACACCTGGTAACAGAGCTACATTCCAAAATGAGCCTCAATTTGAACAAATGTATCACATAAACTTTTGAAATATATACTACGGAAATTATGTAGCATATACATATACAGATGCTGCATTTTGCTTTTAATTTAATTTGCCTTTCTTTAAAACAAAAAAACCATGGAATTTGGCTTTGTGGGGTGACTTGTCTCTGTTGACAATGTACAAGTCGTAGCTGCGTAGGCCTACAGGAAATCATTTCATGTGTAGTAACTGGAATCATTTCAGTCTTAACACAATTCGGGTCCGTTAAAAAACTAGACTGTATAAGAGCACTCAAAATGGCTACCAAATAACCTAACTTTATTCATAATTTCCTGTGTCAGCACCCTGTACTATACCTGGAACAAACTTTATCACTAAAATTGGTAGTGGTTCTTTAAAGATTGAGATCTCGATGATTTCTCGTCTACACATCTGTGATTTGCTGTACCGTGTAAAAAGATGCTTCTTTTTTCTTTCAAACTTTCCAGCATTCTGGAGCAGATGCTGTTATCCTGTACTTCCATGTAAATTGGAGCAGCATTAAATTTCTCTATTCGTTTTGTCATGGCATATAAAGAAAAGCATTGTGACAGAAAAAAACAGGAAATATTGGCATTTCAGCATGCGCATGAGGGCGAAAAAATCTTCTCAGAAAGGAAATGAAAAAGAGATGCGGTTGACAGAAATAAATCAAGATGACGCAGCCAGGAAGAAGGAATGATGCTTCAGAGTAAAACTTCTAACCAACCCCCCCCCCCCCCCCACCCCGCATATCACATCGTTCACTGTGTTACTGGGTTATCCGGCAAAGAAAGATTGTCTACTGTCAGGCGAAGTGATGAATTTGGCGAAATTGTTTCTGTTCAAAGTTGGCACCGACCACAGGCTTCCGATCAGAAGGCGAACCGCAAAACCGTCACTGGTGCAATATACATGTATCAGTGATGGTTTGGCGGCTCGCTTGCATTTATTCGAAAGCAAGTGGCACCGACCATCGATAAATTTTCATGTTAAGGTGTGTCTATAGTGCGATCTTTTCTTTTTCCGCCGAGACGCGATCAATGTTGCGCTGCCCTTTCACGGTCCCTCCGGGCCGTACTAATATACTGTAGTTCTGTAGTTCATGCCACATCGAGCGGGGACTGCTGTTTACATACATGACATTATGGTAATTTTATGCAAATTTCATCCAATATCAAATACAAATACACCTATAACCTTCACGCTGGTATACGCGTACGTATGCTACAGATCCAAACGGGGATCAAAACCAGCCAAAAATAAATCGCGTCTGACTAGCTCCTGTATATAGACACGCGTGAACAAACATACCAACAATTTCCTAACCGATAGCCAAAGAAGAACCAATCGCAATATGTTACACATATGCAGAACTGGGTATCCATTCAGCGACACGCTTTCAAGCGGCGAGGCACCCTCGGCACCTTTCGGCAGAGGTCATCTTGTTGATGACACATCGATACTTTCGTCTCATCAACCAACAGAATCCAGCGATTCATCATCACTGTCTACTCACCAAGAAACGGAAACAAGCCACACTAATGAACTATCTACACATTGTGACAGTGAGAACGCCAGTGAGTATGCATCAAGTTCAAATTCATGTGACGATAGTATGAGAGTACGGCAAACAAAGAGACGCCGTCTATCACAGCCACTCAGAAACTATTCCATTTTGTACCAGGTCACATGTTGCAAAAAACGTATGCATACAAGATTTTTCTCCCGCTGATTAAAAGATGTAGAACTCACATTCAAGGACATTGGCAATGAAGTGAAACAGAAACAATATATCCTCGACAACATTAGACAACATTCCGTTCTCAGTATGAAAGGGAAACGAAAGCACACGGAGACTGATTTCCGCATTCTCGGCAAGCCTGTTTGCGTAAAGGCATGGCGTGAAATGCACAACATCAGTCAGAAGCGGTACGAAAATTGTGTACGCATGTACAAGGATGGTGTTATCAACGTAGTACACGGTATGCCGATCAGATAAAAATGAAGAGCAAAACGACAATGGCGTTGACGTGGATGCGCTTCCTGTTCGAGCGAATTGGTGATTGGATGCCGCACAAAACTGAAGTTCACCTGCCGAAAACATCATCAAAGAAAATGTTCTATCAGAGAATGTGCAAAGAGTTTGAAGAGGACTATAACATAAAACCAGAGGACAACATAAGCTATGAATATTTCACTACAATTTGGGCCGAGCATTTACCCGAATTTAAGATTCCTAAGGTGAGCCACGGTCTTACAACATACATGTATTGCTAAATTACTGCTGATGGCAGTCTCGAAATTCAACAAGTGACTGCTCTATTTGATCGCTTGCAAACAATATCCGCATTGTTTTGGTGTTTACACAATAACAAATTATGCATAATAGTCGCTGCACATTGTTATGACTTGTGCTTATACTTTAATGTCCTGAACTAAATCATATGGAGGGAAGTACAATGAAAAGACTTCTGTCATAAAATTACAATTAAATTTGTGGTATCGATGCATTAGACTATTCAAACCTTACTAAACGTGTTGGCACCAACTTAGTTGGGGCTTTGGTAGTCACTTTATAATCTAAATTTATGTAATGATAGTGAACTGAAATGGAGATCAACTGGAGTGAACAAATAGCGATAACTTAAATTAGCATATGAATACTTTTGTATATAGAGCAGGTTTGCAAAATGACTTAGGAATTTTCCTAACTCGATGATTAGAATAAATTACCAGGGTAATGCAACTAGCAACTGCAGGGCCAGGTGCAGGCCTGCATTGTCCCCCCCCCCCCCACACACACACACACAACACAACTTCTGAATCATTCGAAGGGAAGGGAAGGCCGTAGGTTTTGATCATTTTGTGATTCCTCGTAGTTTTGATTGATATATAAGTATTCAAAATGTGATCACAATGCAATTGCATTAGTCTGGCCACTACTACCTCCATGATGTTGTTAACTTGCCATGATGTATGGGTCACAGTCTTACAACACAAAAAATATGAATGAACATATCAGTGCAGGGTATTTTTCTGCATTTACTCAATATGACAGCACTAATTGGAGTTTTCCATCTTGTTTTCACTCATTCATATTCATTCACAGACTTCAGAATTTGTTGAGTGTAGCATATGTGCACAGTTGAAAGAAGACCGAAACCGAGCTAAGACAAAACAAGAAAAAGAAATCATTTCGGAATTGCTGAAAAAACATTTTGTCCAAGTTGAGTAAGTATTTTGTGTATGATAATTTTAATGGAATGATAATATTATGTGCTGTACATGTGTCCTGCCTTGTGAATATTGTTAATTGGTTCCAATGTTTATGATGATATATGCTGTTTTCAGGACTGAAATTTAATGGAAAATTCTCAGGTACGTCACTAGTGCAGACACATAGATTTGAAACAGGGGAGACCAGTATGATAGGGGTCCCTTCATTCATTATATTGTTGAAAGCTGCTAAATTTGATAATTTCAGTGCTTTGCTTTTTTTGTTTATGAACTGCTCTTCTTGATCTATTTTGCATCATACTATAATAAACCAAATGCCACTATTCTTCCTGTCAAATTTGTCCATCTCTGTGTAAGAAGTAAATTTTGTTATATTAAGAAATGAGTTCAAGTCCACTTCAGAATTCAATTTCCTAGAGAATGTATGTGTACTGTAGTTATTTGCTGTATACCATTCAAGTTATTCATTGTTTCATGGATAACATTGTAAGCATGTGAGCTAAATCAATCATGAAGAGAGACAAAGTGTTCAGAGTTCTATCCTTGGACAATACTCTATCTTGACTCTAGTATTATATGTCGTCATAATGCACTAGTTTTGTTTGAAGTAAGTTGATTGAATGACTGTGATACTGATATGCCATTGACCAAAACAAATGCCAAACATAACCAACATAACAACCTCACAAACTAATAAATTGCCATACTATGCATTTGCAAAATAGTTTTTGTTTTTTTAACCCCGTACCTGCACGCATACATGCATGTGTATTGGCTTTGGTATTCACAGTTGTACCTGTGTCTTTTGATAGCAGTGAAAAGCTTCATTGTTACCCAGAAGGTTGATTTTGTGAAGTATTGAGAATGTTGATATTGTATCTTTTATGTATATAGGACAGAGAGAAAGGTGTATCATGCAACCCGAGAACAGGCAAGATTTGAACCTGATGAAATAATGTGTATAATTCAGGATGGAATGGATCAGAAGAAAACAGCAATCCCAAGACTAGTAAATGAGGATAAGATGACAAGCTTGCTTGCCCGAATACGATTGCATATTACCGGTGAGTTGTTGTCAGCTTTTGTCCCATAGGCGATATGCCACACCAAGCAATGGATATATTTAAGCAATAAACACTATGTAAAATACTTTATGTACGTTCTTGTATATTTATGTTTATGAATGTATGGCACACGACACTAGCGGTATACATCCCAAAGATCTAATGCGGTGTTCCGTAATTGTACAAGAACGTATATCCAGTATTTTACATAGGGAAAGCACACCCAGTGACGGCATACCATGAGATTTTGATCAGTTCACAACCTATTTGCACAAGGAAGAACGATTGTATACAAGAAGTGAACTGGTCAAAATGAATGGTTTACTATCGCTAGATGTGATTTATTGCTATTATATCATAACACTATATTGGAATTCTTGCACTGATGTCAGAAAAGGATTTTGCTCTTGCCGAAAGCTCATGCAGGTGCCAAGCATGATATATCACGTTTATACCATGGTTCTTTTCATTCTCAACCAATCTGATAGCTACATTTGTGCCATCAATATGCTGGTATGATATAATACAAGATATTGACCAGTTTCCAACATATATTCGCAAACAATGACAGGTGCTAATCTGGAGTGAAGCGGTCAAAACCTAGTGGTATATCCATTGCTCAGTTGTCGCTAACACAATTTTCTCCATGCTATTGTCCAATAATAATGCAACTGTGCAGATGCCAGTATGACATGTCTCTGAAAGTGCACAAATTTGTGTTTACAACACAAACGATTGTAGAAGTATGTGGGCCACAGGATGAAAGTTCTATTTTAATTAGATATATTCATGTAACACAGTGTTTTAAGGAGGAAATCTGCATAAAATCTTCCCCTACTGTCTGTTGTTATTTCAATGGAATATAAGAAGTCATGGGTGCACTGTGGAACTGCTGATGATGCATGTCATTGTACACTGAGGGTAGTTTTTGAATGCTGGTATAATAAACAGTGGCTATAACCATCTATTTGAGGTAAACACTGTCTGTTTCACTCAAGGTGTAGCACATGTTTTTGAAACTTGCATTCTATGACAAAAACAATATTTTTTTTAGTTTGTTAAGATTTTCAGACATCATGTAATTGAATGACAAGGGCCTCTTTTTAACATGGTAAAAGAAGGAGATTCTTGGATCAAACCAAACACGTTCGATCAATAGCTGACTTTTTGACATTTGTCCAGATTTACAAAAATTAAGCATTTATAGTGGAAATTTCTGCTTGTAATGCAGTACCGTGTCGGTGTGTATCCTGTAACGACTTTAGAACCATTTAACATATCTCCTTTGTACCGGTACATGGATGCAACCTGGACTGTTTATGAGATTTTGTTGGAAACAAAACTTATCATTATGTAAAATTAAATAAAAGATATGACAAAATTATATACTCAAGAATTATAGGTCAAGCTGATTTTATGACTTTGTAATTATTTTTCATGTATGAGAAAAAAGATTCAGAAAAACTCCTGTTGCATCAGCCAGTCCATGATGGCAATACTGGTATCATTCCTCTGTTTACCTCAATCATGACTCCAAAGGGATATATGATTATTCAGATGATACTAATATTATATAGGGCTCAGCCCTTGGTGTCGCGCCAGGCGTTGAGATTAAAAATGTAATTTGTATCGATTCATGATTAGTAATCATAAAGGATAAAATAGAATTAATTGTTACTTTCTATATACGTTTGTACAAGTATGACCGGTTTAGAGCCTACCCTCTAATGACAGTTCACGTACATGATGTCGGACCCCTTTAGGTATAGATTTTCTGTTATGTGTAAAAAAGTTTGACATAAATTTGCAATTTTTACCATGATTACTATATATTGTGTTTAACAAGGGACGTATTGTGCCATCATTAACTTTGCAATAGTAACTGTACCGCCCAACTTCCGATATTGTAAGCTGAAAACCAGCGTTACTTCTAAAAACGGGTAATTTTGCACATAGTTATTGACACAGAGGGCGCTTTTCTAAGGTTCAATCCCAGCATTCTTTGCAAATGTTCTCGTTCATATGCACGACAGTTTTCTCTCTTCTTTTAATTTTAGGCATGATAAGAAATTTTGTATCAGCGACAGGGTGGATAATAATAATTACTCGCTAATAAAAAAGATATTTTATTAATGGCATGTTATAAAATAATAGAGAGCACGTTTCAAATTTGTTTATTTACGAGCACTCAAAAACATGGCGGCGCCCCCGAAAGAAGGGTACACTTCCGGTTACTCGCATAGTATATTATGAATGCGCGCATGCGTAGTCAGTAAGCTGCTGGCGCGACTATTACAAGGGAGGAATAATGAATGGGGAGAGGAGGCTGTGTGTGATTTTTATGATTGCTCAGTAATTTTATTTTATGTTATATCGCTCATATTGCATGTCTGCATGTCATATAAATGTCATTGATTCTAATAGTCAAGTACAGTGATTGTTAAATAATGTATGAAATAATTCTCCCATATTTTTTTCTTTTCTCCGAAATACAGGCAATATTATCCATACTATGTACCAGGTGGTAAAATAATACCGGCTTATGTTGACCTGTTGAACTATCCACACGACAGCAACCTATCCATGCACCTGCTGCTGCAAACATTGTTTGACAACCGAGCCCGTTTATCCAGATGTTTATTTACTCAATTAGACAACTGCTATCGTGAAAATAAAATCGATACATGTTAAGTCTTGCTCATGTGTTGGTGCAGTACAAGGTATTTGATATGGTGAGTTTATTTAGTAAACAGTGTTACTTTAAATAGATCCCTCATATTAAAGCTCCAGAAGCTGTATCTTTTGGCTATTTTTTTCAGAACTTTTGTTTTGTGGTTTCCCTAAACTTTCTGCATTGAATGCCTAAACTGTAATTTAATGCCAAGTATTTAGCATATCAACACAATCTATATGAGTGTAATCTGTATTGTTATTGTTGAAAACTGTTTTCAAGTCCAGACTAGAATTCATTTGTAAACAGTAAGCAATGATCACTACACACATACAAGCTGCATTGACCCAAAAACACCTGAAATTTCTGCATGACAAATGGATTTTGGTCAAACACTGTAGTTGATATACAGAAGCAGAATACTGAAAAAACTTGATACAAGTTACAGCTTATGTACCTTTAAAATAGACAATGAGTTTAAACGGGTGTGATTATACCTGTAGTGTAAAACTTCAAAGGGAGGTTCAAAGTTGATTTTTACATAGCTTTTGGGTCGCTTATTCTGGAAAAAGCCATTTCCCCGCGATTTCTTTGCCATATCACATGATGAAAGCGCCAAGCTTTTCACTTTCTCTCCATGATCCAAATAAATTGAGTTGAAAAAGCCCTAAACTACAACTTCCACTACTATTTTTATCTGTTTTTGTAAAAAATTGCATGAGGTATGAATGGTGAAAATGGCTTTTCGGAATAAGTGACACTAAAGGCAGCACATACGCAAAAATCAGCCTTGGTGAACTTCCCCTTTAATTTCAAATCAGGCACAGAGTTATCAAGATATTTCCTTATCTCTATCCTCTATGGAAAATGGTAAATTAAAGTGAAAGAATACAATTTCCATGTGTTTGAATGGTCACTATTTATTCAGTGATGTATCCTTCACAATCACAGGTTGACCTTCATTTCCTACCGGTCGGTCATACTCACGAGGATATTGACCAGTTGTTTTCCTGCATCAGCAGACACTTGAAGAAGACAAACATTTATACAATGGATGGTAAGTTTTAATTTAAAGGAGTGACATGATTTGCTACAAACACCAGTATACCCCCTTGCATTAAGATTATGCATTCATGATATTGTACAAAATGAGAAAACTACCATATAGGTTTCTGATAAGACGGCAGGTGTCTGATACTAATATTGTAATTTCAGCATTAACTTTCCTCAGATTGAGTTTTTTCAAGTCACTTAGGCAACATGCTGTGAGTTTTCATTGTCCTGAGTAAAAAAAAGGAAATGTTAGGCTGCGTATACAAATAACAGGAGGGCTGGAGGAATTGTGATTGAAATCTTATTTTTTTTCAGATCCCCCCCCCTCAATGCCCTTAACAATTTTCAAGCTCCCCGTCTATATGATCAAAAATTTTAAAGTCCCCCCCCCCCCCCCCCCCAATTATCATCATGTTCTTCCCAGGATTTTCTGGTAGAGTGGAGACCATTTTCCATAACAATAAATTTAATTGTCATGATAATGAGTTTCTATAAATAATATTTACCAAAAATTAAAGAGTGCCAGCCAACACTATAATTGCTTAGGGATTACAATGATCATGTAGCTGCATATGTATTAGGATGCACACAAAGAAAATATAGAAATCTATTGGGCAGTTCTGCTCAGAAGTGTCCAACACTACCTGTTATTAGTAGTTTGTAGAGCCATATTCCCAGGCAAGTTCTTTAATTGATTCATTTTTAAAGACAGTCGACTTTTTTGAATTATCAGTCAAAGCCGACTTAAAGGCGGAGCCTCCCTTTAAAAGGACGCCAAGGTATGGCGGTGTTCATTGTGTAAGTGGACACCAAACAGGCAACAAGCGGGCACACGCTCCAGAAAATGCCACTTTTTAGTTTTCCCCGGCCGCAAAAAGACAGACAGACTGCCAAGCGGTCAGTGCGAAGTTGCTGCCGATCGAACTCTGTGGTTATATTCAAAGTCTAACGCGACTGGAAGACAATTTTTTAGGAAATTCGAGCGTTTGTGGTGGGGAATCAATGACCGTTGGCGATTTGAACCGACCGTCAATCAAAAGCTTGCATAAACTCTGTTTGCAGGATTAGCAAAATGTGATAAAAGGTTGAGATCACTTTGTGTAATCAGTGTTATAGAAATCAAACATCTTACTGGCCAAGCGTTTGACTGGGAGGAGAATTCCACTAATGCGAAAACCTGGGATTGAAAAGTGCGGCTTTAAGGTAATCCAACTTGAAATGGCCACACCAATGGCACCTGCTGAAGAGCACACCAAAATGATGGCCATGAAAGAGTATGCGAATGGTGAATTCCTGGGCACATTAAATGCTATTTAGAAGTTTACTAAATTGACAATACCAATAAGAAATGATAAAATATTCCATCAAATAAAAGTTTTAATCGCTGAAATTTTGGTGAAATCATGCTAATTTTGCTAAAATTAAAATAATTACATCTAGTCGCACATTTTTATTAGCTTCTCGTCTATGTATAGACAGAGAAGCTATTAGAAATGAAAAAATACCGTCAATGACGCTGTACCTTCTCTTATGTGTGGCTAGGTCAGGTAATTGGTTGTTGGCATGGAGTTGTTGGCAAATAGTTGATAATGTAGGGGCATGAGGTGGGATATGGACCCAAAGAACCCAAAAGATGATTAAATATATCAATCAAAAAAATTCTAAGCTATATTATAAACAAAGTTTTTGAGATGGGCATATTTTAACAAATACAGAAATTATTAACATACATATAGGACCAAACTATTTTTTCAGGGATGGGGCAGGCTGGAAATGAGGGGCGAGAGAAAAAGGCATTCCTATTGCTGCATGTGGATGCAGCCACACCATTCCACTTACAGCATACTAGTACTTATTTTTAGATCATAGTCAAGTAGTACTTCAAACAGATTAACCATTATTTTTCTGTCAACCCCTAATTTTATATCACAAAGACTGTAATTCTGCCAAAATTTGTATTTTTAAGGCATTTAAAAATTTTTGCACTGCACAACATTGAAAAAACTGCAATGTTTGAATATGTTAAGCTCAAAGAATAAAAATCCTTTATCACAGAGTAATTTCTTTAAAGAAATTACTTTTCAACACTTCCAGCATATATTCTTTACAGGGTCATATATTTCAAGAAGAAAATATGCCTATTAAAACTGTAATTTCATCACTTTCAATTTTTTTCTATAATATGACAATTACTAGTATTGGCCATGCGGTACATTTACAAACACAAACCCCAAATAAGCATTTTTCATCATTTCAAAGGACTCTTTAGAAATTGCATTTTAACAGTTAATAGTGACTTAAATATTCACTTGGTATACATTTAATTTACAGACGCCAGGTTGTTCATTTCACATGCACTCAGGTCAGCAGGGAAGTGTGTCATTACTATTTCAGGATTTTTATTTCTTATTTCTTATTATTTAACTTCTTTCCACAATGAACTATCTGTAGGCAATTTATACTGTAACTTACAATTTTTTCTCATTGATATATTTAATCATCTGTTCTGTTGGGTTCTTTGGGTCCATATCCACCTCATGCCAATACATCATCAACTATTTGCCAGCAACTCCATGCCAATAACCAATTATCTGACCTGGCCACTAATTAGAGAAGCTACAGCGTCATTGACGGTATTTTTACCTTCTCGTGTCTATTTATAGACAGAGAAGGTATTAGAGTTGAAAACCAGTATGCTGGTGTCAACTACTTCCGTCTGTCAATACTTCCGTCTGTCAAGATCCGTTGACGTCATGCTATTGTGATGGGTCATATCATAAACTGGTGGGGTGTTCATGGTTCAGGTTGAGGTGTAGGAGACGATTTTGAGCTGTGACAAAAATCAAATGGGACTTAGCGGCATAGCCAGTGTTAAGCCTTTCTCCAAGGTTTCTTAGTTGACTACAACTTATTACAGACTACTGAGCTGGGGTACTCACTTTGTGTTTGCTCACTCTGTGTGCGCTAGTGTTTGGTACTGAGTTGCGTGGATATCCCCTCATGTCCTCACGTGATATGGGCCTGTTGCATAATCTGCAGATGATATGATGCCTCTGAGTCTGAAAACGGTCGTTAGCCAGTCGGCATTTTCCTTGCATTTTTTCTCATTTAATTTTGCAAAATATCGGCGAGTATCTCAATATTTCAAGATAACTCTTTCTTCCCAATCGTTTCCTGGGGTTTCAGAGTCATATGAACGAAAATGAGTGAAAGTTTTAGACAGGAAAATCGGACGTCGGCCACAGTACAATCAGAAATTTATGTGGAGGAAATAACTAACAAACAAACACTGTTCATGATGCCCGCCCTCTAGAGGCAGACCTTCCTATATGAAGTACCACATTTGATGCTTGTGGAAAGCTTGACCACACAAAGGAGCATTTTAACTTTTAGAAAAGACAATATTCTTTACACGGTCATGTATTTCAAGGTAAATATGCCTATCAAAAACAGTAATTTCTTCACTTTCAATTTTTTTTCAATACTATGACAATTATCAGCCATGAAGTTTTACAAACACAATACCAGATAAGCGTTTTTCATCATTTCCACAGGACTCTTTGGAAAATCCATTTAAAACAGTTAAAAGTGACTTAAAATGATCACTTGGTATACCGGTACATTTAATTTATAGATGCCAGGTTGTGTATTTCACATGCACTCAGGTCAGTAGGGAAGTGCGTCATTACTATTTTGGACTGTTAATTCTTATTTCTGAATTATTTAACTTTTTTCCATATTGAACTATCTTTAGGTAGTTTATACTGTAGCTTAGAATTTTTTTGATTGATGTATTTAATCATCTTTTGGGTTCTTTCGGTCCATATCCCACCTCATACCCCTACATCATCAACTATTTACCAACAACTCCATGCCAACAACCAATTACCTGACCTGGCCACACATTAGAGAAGGTACAGCGTCATTGACGGTATTTTTTAAATTAGAGTCTTTACTGTTTTACTGATATGAAAATTTAGAAAATCAAGCATGGTGACCCTATCTTTTTTCTTTAATAATTGAAATATTTGATTATTCTCATGTGCTAGAATTCAAAAATCCCAGATAACTTTCAAGTCTCCTGGTCTTCTGTGTCGTGCTTTCTGGCCTGATCTTGTGTACAAATATGTTTCACTGTCATGAGTGTCATATGACCCAAACTCTTCTTCAGCTACTTCATGGTCAGAACTATCTCTGTCACTACTGCTATAGTATACAGTAGCAGTGACACTGCCTGTAGGCAGTAGCAGGGCAGTGCTGTATTAACTTTGATAATATTGACAATAATTTTGTTCAGTTTATACAACTGCATTCTTGTTCAACTCCCTACAGAGTGTTGAACTGTACAGTATTCAGCGTGCCAACACAGCCTGTGAATATGAATCCCGCATTTGTATCATTGACAAATGACTTTCAGTCTGGACTCTGATTCAATTATCACCCAATATTCCCATATGCAGGCTTTTGTCGACAAACTGAATAATATGTGTTTCAGCATACTTTAGGGAGACAGCAAGCAACTGTATTTGATATATTTCATAGAACTATTGAAAAACTTATCAACAGTTCCAGCTTCTGCCCCAATACTACGCCTACTTGTTTGCTTTTTAACGAAAATTCATAAATTTTTAAATTTTTTTTGAGACAAAAGTAATGAAATGGTACAAAATGGTTCTAGATCTTTCATAATTATTACTAACATTAAAACAATTGAATTACATAAAAATGTAATTAAATTTCATTGAATTTTCAACCAAACCTTGGAATCATAAAAAGGGAACCAAAAAATTTTAAAGTCCCCCTGTAGGTAGAGCAAAACTTTACAGTCCCCCCTCCTCTAACCCCAAAAATTTTTCAAATGTTACCCGAATTTCTCCAGCCCCCCTGGTTTTTGTGAACGCAGTCTTAAGCACACTTCCCCTATTCCCTTTAGTGTTTATTATTCTGAATGTCTTTCTGTGCAGATATGGAGCGTGCTGTGATGAATTCATATAATGTCCCTGTATTTGTCAAACATGTAGAAGGAGTGTTTGACATAAAGAAATGGCTGTTGCCACACATGGTGAAGAACTTCAAGGGACAGTCAAAGCCACTGCATTTTCAGTTCAAGGAATTTGATGGTAAAGTGCGAATGAGATATAGACATCGTTCAACTTCAAACCGGAGACCAGTTCTCCAGTTTAAAGATGATGACTTCACACCAATTGAAGAACCAAAGGGGTTGATTTGCTTGAAGGTTAGCCATATCCTCTTACATCTCTGTCACTTCGCTAACACCCTTTAAACTCCAATATTGGATATTAACCCTTAAAGCGCCGCGTCGGTTTATAAACCGACACGGCATTCTCGCTCTCGGCGCCACGTCGGTATATAAACCGACAGTGATTGCGTTCTATGCTTATGCCTAACTTAGCTATGCATTGCCGAACTCAGCCAGAAGAAGGGTATTCCTGACCCTTTGAACCCAGTTTAGTACCATATAAGGACTAAAATAATGACATCATGCAGCCTAACATCGAAAATTCCAGTAATTTATGCGAACTTTCTTTAAAAGAGGTCAGCGGTTTTCATGAATATTTAATCAGGTCCGCAGTTTCAATCGTACGCGGATACGGCCACAGTGCATTGAACAGAACACGTACGTACGTTTTGAAAGCTTTACCATGCCGTAGACACGGAACTCCATGATTATGCGAAGCTACTGCCCCCTGGGTGATAGAAATGACAGTTTTTTTGAGAGTATTTTACAAAAAAATGACGCGATTTGCTGACCAAATTGATCGCAATAGTGAACTTCGAACGTATCGGCGGCCAAGATGGCGGCACTGTGTGATGCCGAACTCTCGACATGGAACCCAAGGTTAAGGTTTTCGAAGCCCAAAACTAAGGTTTTCGAAGTCCAAAACATGCAAGATTGAGAAATTTGTAAGGATTTGGTTAAATTGAAGTGTATTTTGTCGATTTTCAAGCGTTGGACTGCCAATAAGCTCCTTTAAACTGTTGATATTTGACCTCCGGCCGGCCTGGAGCGAGACGGCCATGACAGTCGACCCGGATTGTAAATGAAATGTAGTTGTTCCGAACTGTTGACATTGCGAGACATTTCCTACGTGTTACGCATTTTTTTAATTGAAATAAACCGGACATCTCGATACTTAGTGGTTTCATTCCATTTCGTGGTGGATTTTGTGGCGTGCTTGTCAAAATACGTGATCAAACTTGGCGAACGGATAGACTAGTATTGTATGGTAGTATGAGTCTGTGACTCGATAAGCCACAGATAGTTACACACGCGTACGTGAATTAAACTAATGTAAGTTGGGTCAAACACCAAAATTAATCGATAAAAAGGTCAGTGAAATGTGTTTTTGTCTTCAACTCTTCATTATAATTATACTGGCGGTTGAAACTACATGTCTACAGAGTCAGTTGAATATGCCCTATAGTTGTGTGCATGTGTTGCACAATAGTTACCCCTCCCTGTACAATATGGAACCTTGTTGTCTCTGTGTATGCAAATTAATTGTTTGTGTTTACAGGCAAACAAATTGATTTCTTCTAACTTTGAAGACAGATTTTAATAACAACAACAAGAAATCATATGATAGTAAACTGTTGAAAAAGTGGGATGTACACTGAATTTTTGTCTGGAAAATCATTTCCACTAGAAGAAATAAAAATATATAAACAAGCAAACAAACAAATAAACAAACAAATACAATAGACAAGTAAAAGACAATGCTTAGGCAATGCAATCATGCTGATGCTCCATACACAGTAGCTGTCAATCTACATTTAGTGTACTGCATGTAAAATATTATTTGTATTTTGTAGAGATGCATTTGCACAGGAAGCATTTGTATTATTTTGAAAGACACTAATTGTTTGTTTGTTTTTTGTTTATGACTTACGTATGATGTTACATGATGCTGAAATCGTGTAACTGAATTTGTGTCTTTCGATAACACAAAACTTCTATTCAAGTTTGAAGGCCGTTGATGAATTTTATACATTTTTAGAAACTTTTTATCATTTTGAGTGAATTTTGAACAAAAAACGAGCATTTTAGCCCAATTTTACACCTTCAGCGTGTAATTTGAAACTTTTCATTGTCATAGAGAGCTTCTTCATATCCTGCGCTTTGAAAATAATAATGGTTTGTTAGGGTTTCTCATCACAGAAAATGAACTGCACCAGTCTGAAAAAAGTGTAACATGTTGAGAAGTTGGGTTCAAAAAGTCCTTGGCCTGGTAGTTGCATTGCATAGAAAGTCTATGGCACTTTAAGGGTTAAAGACATCCTTACTATTCGAAAATTCATAATAACACATCAATAACAATAGCAACAGTAAGGTGTACCGCTCAGTGAAAATAACACACCACCAGTCAACAAAAATTATTGGAATGGCATGAATGTTTATCATTTCATAAACACGTAGACCATACAGAAATCCACATAATTTTAAAGGATTTTCCAATTACAAAGATTTTTTGGAAAATGACTTTATGAAGAAACACAAGGGCACTTGGGAAACTTCGGTTCCACTACTCAAACAATTGTCAATCGGTCAGTGATACTCAGAGGTGTCAACTGCTTGAACATCTGCCGTGTAAGCCAGAACAATTACAAGATAAACAAATCATATGTGTGCCTATATATAAATACATGTGCGAAAGGTAAACTCTTTGAGTTGTAATTGATTCTCTTGGATTTGTGAAAGTGGTGTACTGATATCATAAAACTGAACCTTTTTGAACGTAAGCTAGCAAGAAGTAGGGGGCAGTGTCATGAATAGTTGGTGGTGGGCACTGCCACACTAATGATTTCGCAAACTGTAAGCATAGTCCATAGTTTGTACTGATGTTGAAAATAACCACAAAAATATTGTATACCAATCAATCTTCACGTCTCCCCTCCCCCACCCACACAATCGACAGCCAAAATATGGTATGGTACATGTATTTTGGATATGCTGGCCCAACGACCTTTAGGTTTGTGCACATGTTTTTATATAGTGGAAATTTGATAAAATGTTTAGGGGCTGTCGATAATAAAAGCTGACGCACAAGAAATGTAATTCCTTCGTTTTACATGAAACCCCCTCCCTCCCCCCTCAAAACGAAAGTTTTTATGAGAAATCAATTTCGTATTATGCCATTTCTGACAAACCCACACACACCTCTACGATCCGCACACCCATGAAAAAATACCGGAAGGGCACATTGATTACTAAACCTCCACTTTACGCGTTTCACTTTTTAAGACAGAACATTTTAATGTATTTCGCACATAGGAAAATGTTTCACATACATGTTTCACGTTGAAAAAGCATACAAGTTTTTATTTCACATTCATGTCTTTTCGTTGTCTTTTCTGTCTCCGTATTTTGTGGTCATTCTGTTCTCGATGAACGCAAAGGTAGTTTTGCATTCTCACTGCAAAGTCGCACTTCAAAAACAGTAGAAAATCTTTATGCGATTTTGACACACACAAAACAAAATGAGCTTTTACCCACTCCCCCTAAATGAAAGAATTACGTTTGTCGTGCGTCAGCTTTTATTATCGATGGCCCCCCCTTAGACAGTCATGATCGGGTTTACTAACTAGTACCAGCCACAGTAACATTTGGTTTTTTCTGTGTTGAGAACAAAACACAGCTTAAAAGACATCGCAACAGTTGAAACATTTCCTCAGTCAGTTCAATGTGGATGGATATGTATGACATCAAATTTTCTTGTCTCTGGGCGTGCATGTGTGATGATGGCACATCGAATCATATGCTGCATTGTTAGATTTTGACAAACATTGGTTTGATTCCCTCCATAATGAAGATGCACTGACATTGTTGTCAGTGCCTGTCACACATTGACTAACTTTTTGTTGAACAAATCTTCAGAAAATAAACTCAAAGGTTAAACAGGTTACCATACAAACAAATATTGTACATGAAACACACTGAAATTTCAGCCTATACGTGACGTAATAAACTACCGAAGTTAATTTGCTCATAAAATAGTCCACCTACTGCCTACCATTGTCAGCACCGTATTCTTTTGTTCATGCTCAGATGAAGAGAATTAGTATATAATATTTATATATATCCAAAAAGAGGTTATCTTATAGAGTGAATCAGTTCATTTGCATCTCATTTGCAAGTCTGTGTGTATGTATATATGTATCTATGTCTGTTATTCAGTCCATATCCAAAAAACTTCCAAACTGAAGGACCTACCATCTTAGTATTTAATGTACGCTGTACATGCAGGGATGGAGATGTGGGTTTGTTCAAATGAACATACCAGTGTCAAAAATATGCAAATAAGGAAGGAAAGGGAAATATACTGCAAATTGCTAAAACTATGTAACCATTGGTCAGATTGCGTTGAAACTTGGTTTGCAAGTTCCTTTAGGTATTCTTAATTAGTTGTGTACAAATTGGGGTATAATTTGCATGTTTGTATTTTTTTTTGATTTTTTATTTCATTTTTACCTCATATTTGGTATATAATACCAAAAAGCTTATATGGTGAGTCAGTGGTGTCTGTATGTATGTATGTATGTACGGATGTACGTCAGTCACACGCAAAAGCTCCCAAACCGCCAAACAGGTATAGACCCAGGGGTTTAGATGTAACGTTGTTCAAATGAATATGTCAGTGTCAAAATATTCAAATAAGGTAAGAAAAAGGGGGAATCCTGCAAATGTGCGTGAGTGGTGGCATTTACAGAAACAGCCCACACATCTGAGATGTAGATTCTGTAATCTCTAACCTATTTGTATGCAGTGTGCCTATTATGTGTAAGAGTGGTGGCAGTGACTGAAACAGGCTACTTTACTGACCTTGAGTCATTTCCTGTCATTGTTCATGAACTGATACATATTGGCAGACCTGCTGAAACCATGAAGGACTGTGTTGAAACATTCCTGTGCTAAGCCTGTTCCTAAAGTTGACCTCCAGTACCTAAAGTTTCAGACCTCATTTACTTTTGCCATTTTTTTTTTCTTGTTTAAATATTTCTTGATGGACCAATTCAAACCAACTATGAGCACACTGTCCTTGACGGTATTTTTTAGTCAAAGAATCTTCTTCTCTGAAACAGCTTGTCTGATTGCTTTGAAAGTTGGTACCTATGTTCCTCAGGATGACCTCAGTCCATTTTGTATAAAGTGTAGTGAAATATTCGTATTTATAATTTGGAGCAATTTTCCCAATTTTTTGGTCAATTTTTTTTTCCAAAAATGACTGATGAGATAGCTTTTGATATTTGGTGCACAGGTTGCTAGAGCTTATCTTAATAGTCCCGCCAGCGGCTTACTGACTACGCATGCGCTTATTCATAATATACTATGCGAGTAACCGGAAGTGTACCCTTCTTTCGTGGGCGCCGCCATGTTTTTTTGAGTGCTCGTAAATAAACAAATTCGAACATGCTCTCTATTATTTTTTAACATGCCATTAATAAAATATATCTTTTCCATTAGCGAGTAATCATTATTATCCACCCTGTCGCTTATACAAAATTTCTTATCACGCCTAAAAATTAAAAGAAGAGAGAAAACTGTCGTGCATATGAACGAGAACATTCGCAAAGAATGCTGGGATTGAATCTTAGAAAGGCGCCCTCTGTGTCAATAACTATATGTAAAATTTACCCGTTTTTAGAAGTAACGCTGGTTTTCAGCTTACAATATTGGAAGTTTGGCGGTACAGTTACTATTGCAAAGTTAATGATGGCACAATACGTCCCTTGTTAAACACAATAGATAGTAATCATGGTAAAAATTGCAAATTTATGTCAAACTTTTTTACACATAACAGAAAATCTATACCTACAGGGTCTGACATCGTGTACGTGAACTGTCATCAGAGGGTAAACCGGTCATACTTGTACAAACGTATATAGAAAGTAACAATTAATTCTATTTTATCCTTTATGATTACTAATCATGAATCGATACAAATAACATTTTTAATCTCAACGCCTGGCGCGACACCAAGGGCTGAGCCCTATATAATATTATTAGATATAGAATTTTGAATGAAATATGTAAATTTTTATCTTGGGGCAATTCTTCTCATTTGTAGTCAAAACATTTTTTCTCTCTCAAAACTACTTGTCTGGTTGCTTGATATTTGGTTTACACGTTCAAAGGGTTTATATTAATGTGATATATTGAAATTAGGTAAAAATGGGCACTTTTGTATTGTGGGGGGGCAATTTTTGCCACTTGTGTAAAAAAATGTGTTTCTGAAAGACTACTCATCAGACAGCTTTGATATTTAGTAGACATGTTTGTACACGTGATTTTAATTAAATATGTTCAAATTGTGATCAAACTGATCAAATTAACTGCTGTACATATTTTTGCAGCTATTTTTGCCATTTTGGTCAGGCCAACTGAAGTGGGTTATCAAAGATTTCCTCCTCCATCAACACGTGTGTCACAAAAATTCATTCTCAGCAATCATTCTCAGCATAACACAAAGGAGCTCTATCCAGCTACACTCAGCATGTCATTGAAATTCCTGGGAAAGATTGTAATTACAATAAATGTCTCTTTATGAAATATCTTAGACTTTACCCAATGTTGATGATGTGCCAGAATGGGTGAAACCTAGCATTGAGAAAATGGACCCAGAAAGACTACGGAAAGACTTGCCTGATGCATACCAGGGAAGAATCACATGTGAAAGAGATAAACAGTGGCTACGAGAATTTGCACAAAATATCAATGATCATGCAAAGGTAAGAAAACGTGCATTCACATGGACTGGAAAGTATTTTATGTGGGTTCTTTTTGTCTTTTTATTCTGTGTTTACGGAAGTGTAATCGAACGTGAACCTCACTGAACGCAGCATCTTACACAACACAACTTGGTGATTTTTTGTCGAAAACAGGTAAAATATTTACCGCTGCTACCACTGCATTTGCTGTCAGCCGTCTTGTTTACGCCATTAATATAAAAATATTTTCAAAGCTATCGTTTTAGACGACCAAACTTATGGATTCCATTCCAGCAACTATCATTTCCCTAACCAAGCTATGCTGCACGGTGTCAAAGCTATCGTTTCATTCAAAGCTACACTTTCTTAGGTATCCCTGCACATGTGACAATTTTGGGTGAAATTGGAGAAACGTTAATTGTGCAGATCTTGACTGGGCATTTGTCAAAGATTTACGTTCACCAAGAAAAATTACATGTGGTCATTCTTTACTGGTTTGTTTGAGTTTATTTCAATGAAAAACACTACTAACTGAGACCAACGTTTCTTCTCAAGGTGTATTTTACCACCTATTGATACTAGTTTGTCAGTTTGTATCAATTTTACACATAATTTCATATTGGTACAGCAACTGTTTGATTCTAATGGGACAGAAAGGGGCAGCATCAGAATGCATAAACCAAATACTATCATATTGGCTTGTTTTGTTACGCCATTGGTTTTGTAAATAATATCTATGATACTATTGTGAACAATGCTATAAGATATTTTCATTGAAATTTACTTTTCTTATCAGGCTCCATCTTCAAGACCTCAAAGGTGGTTTCTACATGACTTGATTGATGCTGCAAGCAGAGACGAGATAGGCAGCAGAACACTTCGATGCCAGATCACATACTTTCAATTCAACAGAACATTGAGAATGAGTGTCCAGATGTGAGTATAGCCATGAAGATTCACTATTGTGTGTAAAGCAGTCTTTTTTTTCAAATAGCATTTTGTTTTTAGATGCAAATCACATTACTGTTTAAATTATATTATTCAAAAAGTTTTGATTTTAATTTTACACTTTGACTGGCAGCCAACAATTCTTTTCAATGTTATTATTTTCTTGTTGACATCGATTGATGCCCTTAGCTGTATAAATATGTTTGAAGTGAATATATATGTTTACCTGGTTCTGTATCATATTCTAAGATAGCTTAATGCCCCAGTGCTGCTAACTTTTGGTGGTTTTTTCATTATTTTTATTCTATAAATCAATTGCAACTTCTTATTCTACTCCCCAAAGAATGTTGAAACACCCACTATTTAGCTTGTCAACTTAGCGTCTATATGTGTAAAATGCATAGTTATTGTTTAAATTTGAATTCTAGTCCGGACCAGAAGTCAGTTT
Source organism: Ptychodera flava (assembly GCF_041260155.1). Classification (NCBI taxonomy): domain Eukaryota; kingdom Metazoa; phylum Hemichordata; class Enteropneusta; family Ptychoderidae; genus Ptychodera; species Ptychodera flava. The sequence goes on from NW_027248325.1 coordinate 106,400, forward strand.
TCAACAATAACAATGCACTTTACAACACCATAGGGGCTGAGTTAACAAGCTGGATACTGTGTATATCAACATTCTTTGGGGAGAAGAACAAGGAATTATGGTTCACATTCAAAATAAAAATGGTGAAATTATCATCAAAAGTTAGCAGCACTGGGGCTTTAAGTGCTACGCTAACATTAGAATATCTTTTCAAGTCACTGCTGTTCATTAATAATAATTTAGTGAGATAAAAATATGCTGTGAACCATTTTCATGATGTCATTTTGTACAAAATGAGTATTAGTATTTTAGCATTATGTCAGAAAAGCTAATGTGTACATGTATTAGTGGTTCTGCCTGAGGGAAAAAAAATTGTTCCTTGGAGTTTTTTGCTCAGCCTATGAGGTAATGAGCAAGTTTTTTATTTGTTATTCTGTCAAATCCAGCAGTAATTCCTGCTAATAACATTGTTACTGATGACTTGGAGTCCAAACTTTACAAACAGTTCACAACGATAGAGGCATTAAATATACAGGCAGTGTTCACAGAACTAATTCTGAGCATTTCAACTTGCTGCCAGAAGAACTAAAAATATGTGCTACAAAAGGATTAACAGTAAAATGATAACAGTCTTGTGCTATTAGACTCCTCAATGAGGGCTGTATCATTTGATGTTTTTATTCATGTTACCTTCACCCCATGTATTAGCCACTTAACCTCTGCCCCACCACTTTTTACAGAACAGTCTCATAATTCTGTCCTGTGATCAGAGTGAATTATGCAGTTAGCAAGTAGGACCTTTTGTGCTCTGCAATAGAAACAGCAAGCTTCCAACAGGTTGCACTGACTAGTAATTTGTCTCCATTGGACTTTTCCATACCGCTCAGTTGTACAACGGCACTTCAATGATTGCAATGCAGAAGTATCTGCTGCATCTCAAAAAAAGATTCTAAATTGGCTTGAGTAGGAGGGGGAATTTCAAGGAAATTTCTTCCGGGCCTTAGTATAATAAAATTTGTTTTTGACAGGTTGTCATTGGGAGACCAATTCCAACAAGTGAAGACAGGGGAAATAGCCTTGAAAAATGGATGACTTCTCCAGCCTGAAAGAAGGCATGCTTGTAGCAGTCTATCTCCCAGATGTGAAAAGACAGCCACAAATTGGCAAAGTGGTTTGCTTAAAGACAGAAGAGGAAGTGCTTACTCTTCATTGGTACACTGGGTCATGGAAAGCAGCATGGAAGCCAACATATAGAGGAGTAGGAAGAAACAGAAGACCAAATACACAAATAATATGGATTCAGGCATCAATCATGTGGGATTTTTCCCTCACACCAAGTGGAATGCTGCCAAAACAGACTAGGACACAATTACATGAACGGTACAGAGAGATAGAGGATGAAAGTGACCAGGAACAGTAAGAAAGACAATAATGCATACGTACGTATGCATGTGTACATACATGTGTGTTTGTGTTTCTGTGTGCTTTATAGCCCCACTCTCAGCGACGTGGAGCTTATCTCATAGGTGATGTAGCCAGAGTCTGTCATCTTTCTACATTCCAAGCTGCTTCTTCAAACTTAAAGTCTGATTCCTTTGATATGTGGAGAACAGGTCTGTAGGGATGATCTTAATCAGATTTGTTCAAATTAAAATGAAATATGCCAGTGTGTATTTTTCAGGCTAATTTGCTATTTGTGGGCAAAAATCTTCTCCGTAACGGCTGTTAAACAACTTAAATATTTGGTTTACACGTCCATATAGGGATAACCACAATTAGGTTTCTACAAACAGTGATGAAATCTAAAATTTTGTACAGTGACAGTGGCATTTTTTCTCAGTTTTTTCAATTTTTTTTCAAAGGCATGATAAAATGTGTTATATTCAAATTATGTTGAAATCTACAAGTTTGTATTGTAATGCAATGAATTGATGTGTAGAAATCTGCAGACCTTTCTTTTGATAAATTTAAAAGCCAACTTTCTATCAAATGGTTTATCAGACAGGTTTGGTACTCCAGTCAGGGGCAGAGAAACTCAAATTTATCATTTGTGAGGAATGATGCATTCTTATTTGTCGAGAATATTTTGGTTAAATTTGCTGGAAAAAATTTATTTTGAATCACTGCACAGTATCATGGTTGTAAATAAAGCAATATCATTACCTATATACTAGCTGTGTAAACCTTAAAATTTTGTTTCAGTTTTAGGTGATTTTTGTTATCCATTGGATATTTATTGCCAATATTGTTACAAAAGTCAGTACATAAAATTTAAAGAAAGATAAGTTTTATTAATGCCAAATTAGTCCATTTGAAATATACTAATACTAAAAAAATTAAACTTGACTTTTTGTAGTTGGCAGAGTTATGATATTCAGTCTAGGTCATTTCAAAAATGTCCTAACTTCAGCTTTACATAAAACTATGTAATAAGTATAAAATATCTAACCACAATATTTAAAGTGCCACACTTCTCATTGAAAACCAAAGTATTTCTGAAAACAAAGTCAGGTTAATTCCTAATGTGCCCTGACTCCATGTTCAAAACCAAAGTATTTCTGAAGACAAAGTCAGGATCACTTATAGTGCCAAGGCCTGAGGTTGAACATAACACTTTATCTGATAAACCAGGTCATCTCAAATGTGACATTCCTTTATTTGAAAATACACTTTTCTGATGACAAAGTCGAGTCATTTCAAATTCCCTGACAACATGTTGAAAATCACACCAGATATAAAGACTAAGTCAGGGGCTTTCAAAATATGCTCCAACTACAAGTTGAAAATCACACCTTTTCTTAAGACCGAGTTAGGGTAATTACAAATGTATGCTGACTACAAGTTGAAACTCACACCTTTTCTTAAAACCACAAGTCAGGGTCATTTAAAATATGCCCAGACTTCATGTTGAAAATCATGCTTTATCCAAAGTACAAGTCAGGGTCATATTAATATGCCCTGACTTCAGGTTTAAAATCAATCCTTTTCTAACAAGCGAGTCAGGGTCATTTTAAATTTGCCCTGACAACAAGTTGACAATCACTCCTTTTTTCAAGACAAACGCCAGCATTTGAAATGTACCCTGTCTTCAAGTTGAAACTCACACCTTTTCTAAAGACAACAAGTCAGGGTCATATCAAATGTGCCCTGACTTCATGTTGAAAATCATGCTTTATCAAAAGACCAAGTCAGGGTCATATCAAATGTGCCCTGACTACAAGTTGACAATCACTCCTTTTTTCAAGACAAACACTGGCATTTGAAATGTAAGTTGAAACTCACACCATTTCTAAAGACCACAGTCAGGGTTATTTAAAAAGTGCCCTGACTTCATGTTGAAAATCATGCTTTATCAAAAGACCAAGTAAGGGTCATTTCAAATGTGCCCTGACTACAAGTTGACAATAACTCCTTTTTTCAAGACAAACACCAGCATTTGAAATGTACCCTGTCTTCAAGTTGAAACTCACACCTTTTCTATAGACCACAAGTCAGGGTTATTTAAAATGTGCCCCGACTTCATGTTGAAAATCATGCTTTATCAAAAGACCAAGTAAGGGTCATTTAAAATGTGCCCTGACTACAAGTTGACAATCACTCCTTTTTTCAAGACAAACACCAGCATTTGAAATGTACCCTCTGTTTAATTTGAAACTCGCACCTTTACTAAGACCACAAGTCAGGGTCATAGTAAATGTGCCCTGACTTCATGTCGAAAATCATGCCATATGTGTAAAAACAAAGTCGGGGCATTTTTTGTTGAAAATCACTCCTTTTCTAGTAAGCGAGTCAAGGTCATTTTAAATTTGCCCTGACAAGTTGAAAATCACTGCTCTTTCAAGAGAAAACACTGGCATTTGAAATGTACCCCATCTTCAAGTTGAAGCTCACACCGTTTCTAAAGTCCACAAGTCAGGGTCATTTAAAATGTGCCCTGACTTCATATTGAAAATCATGCCATATATATAAAAACAAAGTCAGGGGCATTTCGGGCTGAAAATAACTCATTTTCCTAACAAGCGAGTCAGGGTCATTTAAAATGTGCCCTGACTTCATGTGGAAAATCATGCTTTATCAAAAGACCAAGTCAGGGTCATTGCAAATGTGCCCCGACAACAAGTTGAAAATCATGCTTTATCAAAAGACCAAGTCAGGGTCATTGCAAATGTGCCCCGACAACAAGTTGAAAATCACTGCTCTTTTAAGAGAAAACACTGTCATTTGAAAAGTACCCCATCTTCAAGTTGAAACTCACACCAATTCTAAAGACCACAAGTTAGGGTCATTTAAAATGTGCCCTGACTTCATGTGGAAAATCATGCTTTAACGAAAGACCGAGTCAGGGTCATATCAAATGTGCCCTGACTTCAGGTTTAAAATCGACCCTTTTCTAACAAGCAAGTCAGGGTCATATCAAATGTGCCCTGACTTCATGTTGTAAATCATGCTTTATCAAAAGACAGAGTCAGGGTCATATCAAATGTGCCTTGACTTCAGGTTTGAAATCGACCCTTTTCTAACAAGCAACTCAGGTCAGAAAAATGTGCCCTGACTTCATGTTGAAAATCATGCCATACATAAAAAAACAAAGTCGGGGGGCATTTCGGTTTGAAAATAACTCCTTTTCTAACAAGGGAGTCAGGGTCATATCAAATGTGCCCTGACTTTAGGTTTAAAATCGACCCTTTTCTAACAAGCAACTCAGGGTCAGAACAAATGTGCCCTGACTTCATGTTGTAAATCATGCTTTATCAAAAGACAGAGTCTGGTCATATCAAATGTGCCTTGACTTCAGGTTTGAAATCGACCCTTTTCTAACAAGCAACTCAGGGTCAGAAAAATGTGCCCTGACTTCATGTTGAAATCATGCCATACATAAAAAAACAAAGTCGGGGGGCATTTCGGTTTGAAAATAACTCCTTTTCTAACAAGGGAGTCAGGGTCATATCAAATGTGCCCTGACTTTAGGTTAAAAATAACTCCTTTTCTAACAGCGAGTCAGGGTCATTTCAAATTTGCCCTGACTTCATGTGAAAATCATGCTTTATCAAAAGACCAAGTCAGGGTCATATCAAATGTGCCCTGACTTAAGGTTAAAAATCAATCCTTTTCTAACAAGCGAGTCAGGGTCAGTTCAAATGTGTCCATACTACGAGTTGAAATTCAATTCTTCGCTCAAGACAAAGTCAGCAACATATAGAAATGTAACCTGTCTTCAAATAGAAACTCACACTGACAGAGTCATTTTAAATGTGCCCTGACTTCAGGTTGATAATCACTCCTTTTCTGACAAGCAAGTCAGGGTTATTTCAAATGTGCCCTGACTACAAGTTGAAAAACATTTTTATAATTAGCAAGTGTTATTTACAATTTGCCCTTCATGTTGAACATCATTCTTTTTGTAAAGACCAAGTTGGGCTCATTTCAAATATGCCCTGACTTCATGATGACAATCACGTTATATATACTGATAAAGTCGGGCATTTTCAATGTGCCCTTACTTTATATTAAAAATCATGCTACATTTAAAGACCAAGTCAGGGTCAATTAAAAAGTGCCAAGGCTCGATGTTGAAAATGACTCCTTTCCTCAAGACCAAGTCAGGGTCATTTCGTATGTGCCCTGACTTCATGTTGAAAATCACACCATATATAAAGACCAATTCAGGGCTACTTCAAATATTCCTTGACTTAATGTTAAAATCTCACTTTCTCAAAAGACCAAGTCAGGGCCAGTTCGAATATGCCCTGACTACATATTGAAAATCTCATTTCATCGGAAGATCAAAGTCAATGGCCTTTCCAATGTGCCCTGACTTCAGTTGAAACACACCTTATCAAAATACCAAGGGTCATTTCAAATGTGCCCTCACCATGACTTGAAAATCTCACTTTTTCATAAGACGAAGTCAGGGTCATTTTTAATGTTCAAGTTGAAAGTCTCCTCTTTTCACAATTTAGACTGAGGGTCATTTCAAACATGCCTTGACTTCATGTCGAAAATCAGGCTTTATCTAAACACCAAGACAAGGCCATTTCAAATGTGCCCTGACTTCAAATTTAAAATTGCATCTTTTCTCAAGACATGGTCAGGGTCATTTCAAACATGCCCTAACTTCAGCATTGAAAATCGCACATTTTCAGAAGACCAAATCAGAGTTATTTCCAATGTGCCCTGACTTTAAGTTGAAAATTGCACCTTTTCTCAAGACAAAGTCGGGTCTTTAAAATATTCACTGACTCCATGTCAAAAATCACACTTTTTCACAAGACCAAGTCGGGGTCATTTCAAACGTGCCCTGACTTCATGTTGAAAATACGGTAACGCTGTATTGTATAAAGACTAAGTCAGGGGCATTTCAATTATGCTTTAGGTTGAACGTCACTCCTTTTCTGACAACCAAGTCAAGGTCAATTTCAAATGTGCCCTGACTACAAGTTGAAAATCACTCCATTTTTCAAGACAAACACAGTGGCATTTGAAATGTACCCTGTCTTCGAGATGAAACGCACACTTTTTCTTAGACCAAGTCAGGATCATTTCAAATGTGCCCTGACCTTGACTTATAAATCACACCTAAACTTCAAATATGCCTTGAGTTCATGTTCGGTATCACATATTTCTGAAGACCCAAATCCGGGGGCATTTCAAATGTGCCCCGATTGTATGTTGAAAACCACACTATTATATAGATCCAGTCAAGGTCATTTAAAATGTGCGTGACTTCAAGTTGAAAATCTGACTGTTTTTAAAGACGAAATCGGGGGCATTTTAAGGCTACCATTATTTTCAAGTGACTCAAGATTGTTTTAATCCTAACTTGTACTCTGACTTTATGATGTAAATCAGGGATGTACTAGATATAAAGTTTACATTGTATAGTTTTTCTGAAATATTATGGAATGACTTTCTATATGCACTTTTGATATGTAAACTGATGACAATTTTAAGAAAGTAAGACATTTTTTGAGTTTTGAATAAAGATTTTAGTAATATTTAATATTCAGTGTACTTTTGTATGTTTGTCTTAAAGTATTTGCTGTAAGAAAGAAAATTGAAGTAAATCATGAAAGTCTTTAAATTTGCAAAATTGAAGGCAACAAATGTTGTTTTTTTACACAATTTCTTAATTTTTGTGGCTATCCATTATCCCAAAATAGTTCCAATTGTGTTTGAAATAATAAGCCTTGAATAAGTGAGTTTTTTTCCAAATACAAAAACGAAAAATACCGTCAAGGACACTATGTGCTCACATTCGGTTTGAATTGGTCCATTTGAGAAATATGTAAACCAGGAAAAACAAGAATGACAAAAGCAAATAAGGTCTCCAACTTAGGTACATGTACTGGAGGTCATCTTTAGGAACATGCATATCAACTTCTATAGCAATGGGAGAAGCAGATCCTAAATATACAAGCAAATGTCAACAACAAAAAAACAGAGAAGGCTTGATTAAAGAAAAGGTGGGAGTGGGCAAAAAATGCACAAGGGATCTGGTAAAAAGTAATGCTACATCATCAATCTTCTAGACCCTACCCCCTCCTGAATATCAAATGTTCCATCCCTTGGTATTACATAAGACCAAATGACAGGAAGTACATTTACAACCTTCGAGATTTTTTAATTAATGCCATGAGTGTTATCATTCTAATGTAAACAGCACTTAATTTAGTTACAGATAGTGAAATGTCTCTACTGTGGGCGGTGATTACAACATCTGGAATTATCCTGGATCCAAATTTCTCATCAGTTCTTGTATGTCTTACATAAAAAAGTTGCAAAAATTGGTCCAAAATGAAAAAATCACCTCAGCTTTGTTTTCTGGATCAAAGTTTCCTACAAATTGATACCAAATATGACAAAATTATGTTCACAGCCTTCAAAATTGTCACACAACATATCCTGGGTTGGTGTAGGTCATTTAAGGTCAAAAACTGAGAAAATTACCTAAAATATACAAATTTGGGGGTTTCCCAACACTTTGAGCAGAAAATTTATCTCATAACATCTTTCGGGACTCTATACCAAATTACAAAGCTATCAAACAAGTAATTTTAAGATAAAGTTTTCTTGACCAAAAATGACGATATTGTCGTAAAAATACAAATTTTTAATGTTTCAGGACAATTTCCACATATCGAACTATTTTCATCTCTGTACGTCTGTGTACCAAATATGAAAGCTGTCTGTCCAGGGGTTTTAAAAAGGAAATACTGTTTAGGATTTTTTGACCAAAAATGACAAAATTGCTCCAAAATAGTAATTTTCCCAATTTTGTCATAATTTCAACAAATTAGAAGAGTAACACCCTTGCAAAGAGTCAACCAAATTTGAGAGCGATTGGGCTGGCGGTTTCAGAGAAGAAGAATTTTTACTGAAAATGAGAAAAATCACAAAAAAATTCAGCAAAATACAAAATTAAGGATATCTTCACAATATTCATAAAACTGTATAAGGTTCACCTAAGGTACTTGCACACAAATTTTCAAAGCAATTAAAAAGCGGTTCTTGAGTTATTGATTCTTAACCATTTTCACATTTTGTAAGCTCATTTGCATAATTTTGGCAATGCAGACTTCATTTGAACAAAATCCCATCTATAGCCCAGGATGCATCCACACACCAAATACCAAGCTGAAACGTGCAGCGGTTTGCGTGTTTTTGATGTTGACGGACATACTGTACGTACATACTACATACATACATACATACATACATACATACATACATAACACATAATACAGACGCCATCGACTTCAGCCTATACGATAAACTCACATTGGTGTAACCAAATGTGAGCTAAAAAAACACTTTGGCGACAATCTGAAACTTGGACTTATTGTACATGTTACTTTGTCCATTTGCTTTGTTCTTACACCTGTGTGCACACAGACTGACTTACAGAGAATTATGTTTATCAATAACAAAGTGATCTTCATGTTTTAAATTTAAAATTGTTATGATGCCTTCTGTTTGTTCCACAAACAGAAGGTAACAGAGTCCTTAACATAAATTAGAGTTTCGCGGGTACAAATTAAAAAAATTTGTTGTACATTTTTGGCTTTTGTGATGGCCCATTTACCGGGTGGAAAGATATGTGTGAACAACAGGCTATGCCTCTGTACATTTTTGTTGGGGATAGGCACTGCTGTCCCCATTGCCAACGAACGTAGTGTACCTGGAGATGTTTAAAAAAAGAACTTCATAAATAAAAAAAGAACTTGACAAGTAGTTTTCACAAGGCCAGTGTTTTCTCTGCATGTTCATTGAAAGGGCCACTTTCTGCACAATTCATCAAAGTCAGGGGCAGACTTGTCTTTGTAGGGGGCAGTCACTGTTGATGTTGATTTTCCCTTGCTAGGAAGCGCTTCCCCGATATCATTACGATCGTCAACCAGTTCAGTTGAGTCGTGTATGTAGCATGCAGCACCCTTGCTAACAATCATCAACATCATGATGTTTGTCAGCTTGTGATGTGCTC